>NW_009234401.1:24744-44436 GCF_000690835.1 Fulmarus glacialis | reverse complement strand
TTTCCCTAACTGGCTCCTCACCACATAGACAAATACCCTGTTTTTTTGTTGTTTTCTTTTTAATCAATTAAGTCCTGTACAACAGCACATTTTTTGCACCCCTCTTCCTGAGGGGCCTATATGCCACTATTCTTCCTTCAAATCAACACTTAAAAGCCACATATTCCAAACAACTGAGCTAGAATATATTATTCTTTATTTTATTTGGGGTGCAAGACCTTTAGAATTGTCCACAGAACAACGTTACCTTTTGCATTATATAAACAAAATAATAATGCATAAGAGTATTATATGTATTTCACCTAAATTCCCTAACATTTTCAAACTAACCCTGCATTCTTTATGCCCTCTTAAATGTTGCCGAGTATTGAAGGGAGCTGCTAAACATGTGGTTAGTAAAGTGATCCCTGTATAGCCTTTACAAATCTCAACAGTGTCTTTTGAGGCTTAGTAAATATATGTAAAATCATTTTAAGATGTTTGGATGAGACAGGGCTACTGCAATCCAGAGCATTATTATCTTTCTGTTGGTGAAGTGCTCAGAAATGAATGAAGCATATAGGGTGAGGTTCCATCAGAGTCATGTAATGAAGCTAAACATGCTGTCATTTTAACCCAATTTGTTTCCCTCTGTACTGCTGCCTCACCAGTTTGTTAGAGCCTCTCAAAGGAGCTCATCTAGTGTCAGCTTACAACTTCCACACCTAGCCCGTACTTTACTCCTGGAATGGGTAGGTATCCCTGCCCTGCAAACTCTTAACTGCTGGTTCAACAGACCTGCCAGGACAGGTCCCTGCAACATTCCCCTCTGTGGGCAAATGGTAGGATGCCAGAAATATTAGACAGGAACCTGTTCTCCCAGGAATGTAAGTAATTCATAGAAGGAAATAATTTACTATTTTCCCAGCTGGAATAATTAAACAGCTAGGCACTGTCCTCCCAAGCTGCAGAAAAGAAGAGCAAACGAGAGGGGAAAAAAAGAGCTGGAATGTCCTTCAATATAAATTCTCTTCCAGATTAACAACCTTAATTCTGTAAATCTTTCCTCATAAGCAACATTTTCTAGGCCCCTGACCATTCTCACTCCTCTCCTATGGACTCCAAATTTGAGTCCATTGTTTCAAAACACAGTGACCAAAACTGGACACAAACCTTCAGCTGATACTTTACCAACACCAAGAGGAGTTAACTTCATAAGTGTCACAGAATGTACTTCTGTAAGCACCTTATACCTGCTAGCATGCCTGCCTTTTTCAGTATGGCATGATGTGGCTGATTTAGGTTCAGCTTGTAACCCATTAAAACCTCAAGATCTTTTTACGCAGAACTGCTACCTAGTCACTTGTTCTCATTCACTATCTGCAGGTTTATTATTCCTGCCTAGATGTTGAACTTAGTTATTCTTGAACTACATTTTACTTTCTTCAGATCATTTTTCCTGACTCCTTTTGAATATGAATCCTGTCCCCTAAATACATACGCAAAGCGTTCCACCTTCATACTGTCTCCAAATTTGATTAGTGTTCCTCTCCAGTCTATCATGCAAGTCATTAGTGAAAATACCAAGTAGTATCAGACACTCTAAGAAATCCACTCAAAATACCCTTTCATTCTGACGTCAGTAACTACTCTTAATGCTCTATTCTACCCAGCTTTACTTCCTCTCTACTAGAGTTTTATCTAAAATAGATTTTCTTAGTCTGCTTATGAGAATGTTATGGGACACAGTGTAGAAGCTTCACTAATGTCAAGCTGTATTACCTGTACACCTTCTCCTCTTCTTGCAAGGCCAGTAAACAAGGAAACTACACTGGTATGACAATTTCTTCTTAGCAAATTCATAGTGACTTTTACTTTTGCCTTTTTTTCCTTAGTTTGTTGTTTTGGTGTTTTTTTAATTTTGTACTTTTCTGGGAATTAAAGTTAAATCTGCCATCTGTAATTCCCTCATATTTTCTAGTTTCAAGACAGGCACTGAATTTACCTCCTTTCAGTCTTCTGATGTGGCACTCATACTCAGCGAATTCTCAGAGACAAAGACCTGCAGCTCTGTAGTTACTTCAGCTGATTCTCTAAATTCACTAGAATGAAATTAATTGGGGCCACTGAACCTGAAAATGTCAAAAAGCCTCAGCCCTGTCCTCTGGGAGGTGAGAACACACGTATTCTTCAACGTATGAGATCAGAGACAAACATTAATATTCCAGAATTTCTCATACTCTGACTTGGCATTGCCCCGTTAGTTTTCCATTGTGCTTTAAGGTCACTAATTAATGTATGCCCTACTTTTCCACCCAGGAATAGATTTGGGCTGGGTTTTTTTTCTTTGAAATGCAGAGTGTCTAGAGAGCACCTGATCTACCATACGGGCTTGGGGTCAGCTTTGTGATATCTGAATTCTGTTTTGGTAACACACACGAAATACTATTGCCTAATATCTTTTATAAGAACCTTTCAAAGCACTGAAAAATTGCATACTAGGGCCAACATTTTCAAGATTAGCCATTAAGGCAAGGTACTCTGTTTGGGATAGTCTGCACATAGTCTTCTGAGGTGTTGAGCAATAATACTACTTATTTAAATCTATGGAAATTTACTGTCCATAGGTATATATCAGTTCAGTACACAGCATAAAATACCTGTACTTGTATGGAAAAATTCTTTGCCTCACAAAATTTTCATTCAGTGGTTAAGACTCACTAGAAATCTAGTAATGGCTTCCTAGATTTCTGTCCATTCTCACATAGATGAAAGTACCCTGCAGCCTCATTTGACACGCATTGGCTAGCAATAGTTTTCAGCAGACAAACTTAACAGCCAGAAAACAAATAGGGCACAGCATAATACAGTCACACCTGTTCTTTTTTCCTCCCTGACCCTATAAAAATATAACAGGGGACTGTTTTCAGCAGGGAAAGTAAGCCAGATTTATCTATGCATATGTGCAAAGTGGCTCAAAAGGACCGCAAAGGGGACTGCAAAATTTGGCTCAAAGTGACGGTGTTCCTTATTGTTGAAAGTCTCCACAGAAAAAGTCATTTTTAAAAAGATATTCAACAAAAATAGGAGAAGATCAGGTACATACGAATAGAAGATTTTCCCACATATAAAGACACTGTTAAGCTAAAAAATTTGAGAAAGAATGGCAAAGTAAAATTTAAGAGAGAATGAAAATGTGGAAACCGGGAATATGCATATACTGAAACTGAAGGTAGGATGTACCATGAGTGAACTCCTTGAATTTAACAATACAGATAATCAAATCTTATCATCATGGAATTCTGAAAAATAAGCATATGATGGATCTATGATACTTGCTTCTGTTTTTAGACACTATAAGAATCAAGTTTCCACCTTTATTTCATAACCACCAATGCAAAAATATGCATTCCTGACAAAATAAAAATTGTGATTCTTGTGTATTCACTATTCCAGCAGCACTGAGTTTCTCAAAAAATGCAAGATATGCCAAGAATCACAATAATAGAAGTGGTAACTGGCAACACTTAACTTGGAAAGAGAGAAGGAAAGGAATACTTTATAGAAAACCAAATAAAGAGAACCCATATGAAGAATTCCTTTGCCCTAGTTCAGCAAGCCAGATTTGGTGATGCGTTCATTAGCATTGTTTAATGTTCAAACAAACATGCATGTTTTTTGTAACAGACATAGGCCCTATATTTCCCTGACAGAAGAAACTACGCACGTGCTTTTTATTTTTTAGCTGTTTTCCTGTTGATACTCTTCTCTCCACTTTAATCCAGCTGACCTGGCATTGAGCAGGGCGAGTTGGACTAGGTGATCTCCTGAGGTCCCTTCCAGCCTCAGCTTCCCTGTGACTCTGAATCTTTCCAAAGGTATTTCTGCTAAATCGATCTTGTTATGAATTGGAAACATTAGCTGTGAAAACCAGGCACCTTATAGCTCTGCTCTACAGACTCCCAAGGATGGAGAAAAATGGTCTTCGATCATAGCATGAGGTCTGCCACAGGAAGCTACTGTCACCACAAAACAAGTTGACAAAGAAAGCAAAGTATGAGGTTGCTTCCAGTAGCTGACTGGCCTCTTCACCAGCAAAGAGTAACTAAAGCTGACAAAAGCATCTCATATAGAAATTCATTTCACACAGCCTCAGACAAAATTAATTCCAAACACAAATCTTCTCCTTGACTATAAAACACATTCCACACTTCATAACTGATAGCTATCATAACACAAAATTCTGGGTTCAGCTGGAAAAAATATTAGATCATAGAGCATAAATACATGAATGCAAACAAAAAAGTCTAAAATAAAACATGTTAATTAATTTCAAGACATTACTTCATGAATAAATTTCTAAAAAGTCTCCAAGCAGCATGCTCTTTGTTCAGGACCCTATTTTCCACTCCTGATGTTTTTTTCATTCCACTGAATCTGTAACACTATGTTCTGTTCTTGCATTATAGTAGTCTATAGTCCCCCAAAATACCGTATTATAAATTTAGTCCTATACTTCTTTAGCCAATCTGAAAAGCTAAAACACTAGAATGAGTGAAAAACTGTACGACACATAGAGGTCTTTAAGATGAAGGAATATGTTGAGCTGTTGCTGTTATTGATGTTGATAAAGATTTGTGGGGTTTTTATAAAACACAAATATATTTTAATATATCAATTCTCTTTTTTCTCCTGAAATTACTATTCTGAAGACA
Organism: Fulmarus glacialis; assembly: GCF_000690835.1. Lineage (NCBI taxonomy): Eukaryota > Metazoa > Chordata > Aves > Procellariiformes > Procellariidae > Fulmarus > Fulmarus glacialis. Next base: position 39,742 of record NW_009234401.1, on the reverse strand, counting down.
GAGTTAGCAATAATATAAAACTGTATTTCTAGTCCCTTAATGAATATTCTTTATCAGCCGTGCTTTAAGCGTTGGAAACAAACATCTATAAAAAGTTTAATTTGCATTATTTTTTATGTATAAGAAAACAGAATGGTTTTTGTAATATGTTTAGTTTTACATCTCTTTCTTTAATGTGGTAATCCCCTTAGATCAGTTAATTATGTTTTATGGATCATTGAAATTTAATATTTTAAGAAAAGAAATGAGCATGCTTTCAACCTTTTTATATCTAGCTGCTCCCAAAAATATAAGATTCCATTTCAATAAAGGACTTAATTTTTCACACTAAATTCCCTATTAGAGGGGGGATGAGTCTCCCAGGAAGAATCTCTTGTGCTTCACAAGCTGCATGGTGATATATGTGTGTCAAATGCAACATGAGTAGAGGGGGAAAATGCAGGACTTACATGATTCCTGTTTAATTTTAGCCTTTTTCTTGTTTCTAATTTTCATCTCTATTAAGAATTTTGTAACAGCATCAAGTATGTGTATATAATTCAATACACTTGCTTAAACGGTGCTTCCTCAATGAAGCAGAGACTGTTTATTCAGACTGTTTCTTGCAAAACTGTTTCTGCACACACAGTTTTTGGATGTTTGCTGTTTCAGTGAAATTCCTATCCTTTATTTCAAGGGTGTTATTACCTCATGTTTTGTGGTGAAAGAAATCTCTATTTTCTAAAGTCATTACTTTCCTGTAAGTGAGAGGTGGGGAAGGCTACTCACCGTGTAATAGAACTGAGTTTCTCCTAAAAATGCTGTGAACTTCACATTTTCTAGTTTTTTGTGGTTCATTTAATCTAGTTTTTATTATTTTTTAAAATATTTTGCCATAAGATATTTTAATTAACCATAATTTGGGACAGAAAGAATTAAAAGCATATTTGTCATCTCAGTTATCAATATAGTAGACATGCTTACCCTGAAGGGATCAACTCAGTAGACGGACAGACACACAAACAGATAGAATTTGGAATTTGTTAAGAAACAGTGGAAAGTAGATACGTTACTTTGACTACATATATAGCTCTTGAAGGAGATTCTCTATTGCTTCAGATATTCATTAAAAAGTCAAAATATTTAAGCATGGAAAAGACTACTATCATGGTCTCCATTTCTTAGATACCATAGATACTCTATTGGTAGAATATGTTTGAGATTTAAGAGCTGAAGAGGTGCACTTAAGCCCCTGAAGAGGGGGCATGTCACAAATTTATGCATTATCTTTTCAGTGGTTTTGCTGAGCACAGGGACCATTAATCACTTAGTACAGCTCTCCTGTTCAGTCAGATAACGGCCAAATAAAAATGAATATAAAAGCACCTCACGTTTCACAAGGCAGATGGACCTGGCTGAAAAGTTCATCCTAGATGAACAAATCACATTATTTTGCGAAAATTTTGCATCAAGCATTTAAGTCACACTGGCTTGAACAACGTGCTTTTAAACAATCAGGAATGAAGGGGAAAGAAACTTGGCTTTGTTTTGCTTTTCTTTTAGAGGAAACAGTCTTCACAAAGCTTGAAGAATTTTCCCGAAAGAGTTAAAATCGCATAAGGTGAAGAATTAAATAAAATTAACTTAAATATCAAATAACTGTTCTCGATACTTTTGCTTTTAACAGTAAGGAAGCAGTGGTTTATGAAACAGAAAGACTCTAGGAATAGATTAGGCATTGGGAAAACAGGTGGGTGTAGCAGAGGAGTGAGTACTTGGAAAGTGGGGAGGGTAAAGGGGAAGAACAATCATTGGTCACTTTGCAGTGAAGCGGAGAGAAGGTTAATTGGGTGAACGAACTTTGGCGCAACTTAGTCTGTCAGATATGGCCATACTTACACTTTTTAGAGACTCTTATGCTGGTCCCATATCTCATAACTGTAAATAGGGATGGGTTTAGGTGTGCCTATTCTCTTATAACTTCCCTCATTTTCAGATCTTTTTTCCCCCAGGAACTTCCTTTGTACTTATATTAACAGCAGAAATTAGGTTTTCCAAGGCTTACAAAGAATGAACATAATCCTTCCTGGGAAGTTTAATGCCTTCATGCAGGACTTCTTATTTCATTCACCATGTTAGATTTGCTTTTCCTTCTCCCTCCCCCCTTCTTTTAGTCTTCCTAATTTCAAGTCACTTGTATCTCATCTTGTTCTCAGCAGTTATTCCTTCCTAAAGGATTAGCATATTTGTATGTTACTCATTTTGCAAAACAATGTCAGGCCATATTTTCCCATAAGGTTCTTTAATCTCCAAACTGTCCCTTATTTATTCTTCAGTCAGTCTGTCTGTCTCTTGCTCCTTCTGGTATTCCAAAGCCAATGCTTTAAATTACAAAACTCAGTTCTCAACTTGATGCTGGGGTGTGAATGACTTTGTAATTTTGAGGGCAGGGAGGGAAGAGTGTGGGGATAATCAGGCATTTGCCTTTTTATTTCTTCACCCTAAAATTTTTGCTGTCTCCCTTTTCCCTAACTAGAGGGTTTGCTTCTGCAGGTAGGTAGCTATATGTCTCTGGAAATATTTTACCTTTTACACTGCAGAGAATTCACGGCATTGAAACGTGAAACATTCTCTGGTTTTGTGTGTTTAAAATAGTGTGCAATGCAGTGCACTGAAATACGTGGTACTGGAAAACATCCATCCTGGTGAAACCAAAGGCCCATCTAGCCCTGTTTCCAGCAACGAACAAGATTAAATGCCTGGAGAAAAGCATAGAAACAGCAAACATAGTTTGCAAGGCACAGACCTGTTAAGTCGGAGCTGGTGTCCATCTATTTAATAAACCGCAATGGATTTTCCTTTCCATGAACTTGTGCAGCCACCCCTTGAATCCATACAAATGTTTACATCTACAGCACCCTGTGGTAGGGGCTTGCTCAGCTCAGCTCAGCTACACGCTGTGCAAAGAACCACCTCATTTTGCTAGTTTTGAATCTCCTTCCTACTAGGTACTAGGCTCATTTGATAGTCTGCAGCTGTTGAATTAGGAGGAGACTGCCTTCAATGCCTGTTCATCCTCTCCATGCCACTTGTGATTTAATACACTTCTTTCATTCTTTCACCATCACCACCACCAATCATCCTTTTTCCAGGCCAAAGCCCACTTACTCATTCCTCATACAAAAGCTGGCCCAGACCTTTGATCAGACTTGCAGCCCCTTCCTCAACCTATCCTGTACAACTGTCTTCTTTTCGAGATAGGGAGAACCCAACACCATGCTGTTCAAGACAGTAATGCGTCATGGCTTTATACCGTGGAAAAAATATTTATCTGTTTGTTCTGTTTTTCCCTCACAATTCTTAACATTTGACTTTGCTTTTGTGATTGCTATTATCATTGAGCTGACGTTTTCACGGAACCATCCATCATTACTCTTTCCTGAGTTTTAATGGTCAGTCAAATGCCTTTTTTTTTTAAATTATTTTAATTTTTTTTTTTTTAAAGGAATTAGGATTCCTTTTTGGTAAACAATGTTTCTGTGCTTCTCTTTAGATTTACCTATAAGGTTAAAAGCCCCATCACTGAATCTCATAATGTCTTTTTGCTGTTCCTCCCACCTAATCTTCACCATAACCATTCAGAATAACAGTATCATCAGCAAATTTTGTCATGGTGCTTTTCATCTCTTTTTCCAGGTTGTTTGTGAATACATTAAGCAACACAAAGTCTCAGCAGACCCCTAAAGATCACCCCCAGCATCGGTGACCTCCTTCCTTGTGAAAACTGATCACTCACCTTTACCTTTCAGTTTCTATCTTTTAACCAAATATTTATCCATGCAAAAACCTTTTCTGTGGATATTCAGGATTTCAGCGGATAGCACCATGTCAAAAGCTCTTTCTGGTAACCTAAGCAAATTATCAGCCCAATTTCCACAGTATATTTGTTTGAAATACATTAACATGCTAGCCAGTATTGACTGCTGCACATATGAAAACAAAACTGAAGTTTTGTGGACAGAAAGGCTATTGCTAGGACTGAAGGGTGGGTTCCCTCCCAAGAAATAAATACCATCCTCCATTACCTGTTCCTCCATCTTTACTACTTTATATGCAACATTTTTCATGCATGCCTAGGAATAGGTGTCAGCAGAATACATCACTCCAAATCAGCTGTGCTTCTATGAGCTAGCTGAATTAGTTACTAGTTGCTAGGTGGATGCTGAAAGACCTTTGATCTTAAAAAGCCAAAGTAGGAGCTTGAGTCTTAGGGTTTTTTTGGTTTTTCTTTTCAAAGGTTTCCCCAGAAACTAAATGCTCGAACTAGTGCTGCATTACTTCTGACTGCATACAATTTCTCTTCTTCACTGAGAGTCTTAGAGGCCAGTGTAAACTAGACTGCATAACCCAGACTAAACATGTAAAACAAGGACAAACTGTAGTTCACACTGATTCAGTTTAATTCAGTGTAAAACTAACAGAAACTGTTCCAATGAAAAGTGTAACTTACAGCAGCTTTGCCTGCTAACATTAAGAACTCAAAACAGGTGATTACAGGTGAAATTCCCCTTTGTATACATGTATTGTAGTCAGACATTTCCAAAGCAAAAACTCCAAAAACACTTCAGTTAAATAGCCCCTGAACTTGGTTATCTGTGAGTCTGCTGTTTCTCTACTTAACACATCACTGCTCAGTGAATCAGCCATTCAAAGTTTTTTGTTTTTTGTTTTAACATATTCAGCTTACGACTGTGCAAATAAGATTCCCAAATCCATTCCTCAGATCAAATAAAGGTAATTACAGAGCTTACTGTGGGCGATTCCCAGTGGGAGGGTGGGAGTGGCCACGGGTGGGGCTGCAAGGTGAATACTGTACATGCACAACAGAGAAAATGGGAATGTACCACACCCATCATAAAACATGCTGCCACAGCCAGCAACAGAAACCATTAGGGTGGATCATCATACACACCTTCTCATAAAGACAGAAAGATGGCATGAGATCCCAAGATGAACTCTCAAGTCACAGGGAGATGAGCATGACTCACTGAGAGAGAAAAGGAACATAAAACAAATTATGAGACTACTGAAGGATCTATGCCATGTGTCCCCCACGTTCCCCCTATGTGATGTTCCCCAAAGAGGATTAATAGGGTACACTGCATTGCATACAGCCCTTAAGCTATCAACAGGTACTTCATGAGAACAGCTTACTATTAATCACGTTTATTATACTAGCACATAAGAAGCAAGGAACAGGGCCACAACATGTTATATGTTGGGTACAGAATAGCTGACAATTCCTGACCCATATTACTTATTACATCATTTAGTGGTTCTCACATTTTTTGAAGCGTTAACCAATCTCATCTCTTAACATTTGTCTTCAAAACCAACTGACATTTGCCTTTCAATTAAAATTTAATGGCGAACTCTAAAAAAAAGAGATCTTATAGAAAATACTGTGGATAGCCTGTAGACCACTTTGGAAACCAGGAACTAGAATAGCCGTAGTAGAAGGGAAAGTGATACACTGGAATATATTAGAAGAACTAATAACGTGATAGAAGAAAGTAAAGTGACAATGACTTCCATTGCAGGGAGAGGAAAGGAAAGAGGATGGATAAAGGAATACTTAGAAGGAGACAACGTACATAATGATAGGAGAAAGGGACACTGAAGCAAACAAAAGATTATGCAAAACAGGGCTATAAAAAAAGGTAAGAGTGAAGCACAGATGCAGGGACTGTGAGGGATACCTGGAGAAGAGCAAAGTGATAATTCCCTAGTATATTCTCCTAGCTTTCAGCAATCTGAGTTCACACATTTTTGAGCCAAAGAAGGTATCTCTTTTTCTACTGTCCAATTTAATGGCTATAGCTGCTTTATCTTTGCTTCTTCCTATGATTTTTTTATAAGTCACATGATTGTACTGATAGCTCTACTATACTTGTTTCATCTATACATTGCCACTCCCCAGACACACTGCAGAGGGCTCTGAATCCAGTGCAAAGAATTCAGTTACATACTTGCTATGATCAGCCCATGAACACACTACGCCGTTATCTCTTTTGGTGGTTTGACCTGCCAACCAAGTTGGTTATTCATGAAAGAATCACACAGTTTCTGTATCATATTAACTACTTCAACTCTTGGAACTGTGTCTGACTTCAGGCTTAGATGTCTAGTATAAAGCAATGAAATTTCATACACCTCATTCAGGAAACAGCATAATCATTCATCCAGAAAACAGGACAGAGTATGCAAAGGATAGGGTTTTGAAAATACCGTCAGAATTGCAAAGCTGGTAGGGAGAGCTAGCATCTTTTTTTATTAGGTTAACTGGTGTAGTTGGAAAGATGTGTTAGTGTTTATTATGATGAGGAAAAAGGTGCGGGGAAAACTAAGTCCAAATGACAAGCTCATTCACCTTCTTAGCTAAATATTTCCATGCCTGGTTTCTGTTCAATGCCGAGTTCCCTTTCTGCTGAGATAATTATATTGATTCAACACCTGTGAGGGACTTTTCTCTATCAAGGGCTTCCCAAATGATGGGTCTGCCCAGTCTACAAGAAATATGGAAGTTTTTATAGTGTTGTTATCTCAGCCATACTGCATGAATTTCTGCCATCTTTTCTATTTCTGCATAAATGAATACTTTAGCATTAGAGGTAAACCACATACCCAAAATGAATAGGATATGCAATGCAGCTGAGGAGAAACCCTATGATCTGCTTTTCTTGATTTTGAGTGAATTGCTATGTACTTGGAGAATATCTGCTGTGTAAACACCATGGCGTACCTACATCTTGAACACTACATGTAGTTTTGGTCCTCCCCATCCCAGAAAGGTGTTAGCAGAACTAGAAGCTGTTGAAGGAAGGGCTGCAGGTATAACCAAAGATCTGGAATGGCTTCAGAATGAGAAATGACTAGTTTCAGCCCAGAAAAGAGACAATGGTGGGGAGGAAAATATAACAAAAATCTAATAAATCACAAACACAAAGTCCCCCGCAGGGACAGACATGCTCGTCCTTTCTCACAGTTGGTGTCAGAAGTAACAGATGCAGGATAAAATATAAACAAAAAAGAAAAGCTAAAATGTCAATGTAAGGATGGGAACCTGGACTAAAGACCGCAGTGATAGTAACATTGCCTATGTATTTCACTCTGTTTAGCCATGCAAAGAAATGTCCTGATCTGCCTCTTAAAACATTTTTTTCCATACGATAGATTTAGGATAAATGCGTGGGGTTTTTTTTTTTTTGGAAAGAGTTTGTTTATACAGATAGTTGTAGTATTTTATAGATGTGTTCCTATAGCAGGTTAAACACCTGCTGCAAACACTCCACTTTTCTCTCCACCTACCAGGAAGCACCTGGATGTTATAGAGGTCCTAGCCGCTCCTGTTTGAGAGCATATCCGGACATGGTGGCAATTACCCTAAGTCTTTATATAGTACACCAGTAATCACTTGGTATTCAGCCTTGCCTACAGGTAGTCCTTAATGAAAAGAAATAAAACCTAGTAATTCAGGAATAATCTCATAAAAAATGGCATCCTTCTCTTACATGAATTCAGTACCTCGGTGACCTGAAATATTGGTAGACTTCTTTATAGTCTATGATAGTGCAGACCACTACACTGTCTATGACTCCTAAATTTCTCAGAGGATTGCTAGATCCAGGCTGCTGCTTCTTCATCATTTTTTCCATTTGTCATTATATCTTTTGCTATTTCATAATGCCACCACGTTTCTAGCACCCAATTCCCTTCAGTAATATTTGTCTTAACCGTTCATTTACTATTAATTTACTACTACATGTGGACATCATCAATCGATTTACTTTCTCTCAAATCTCTAATGAAAATAATAAATGACATTAGAGTTAATCCTAAACACTGGAATACCCCACTAGACAACTTGCTCTGTTTAGATTTATCAAATTAAGTTCATCATTATTCTATTCAGGTGTCAGTTCACATAACAAGTCTCAAACCCAAACTCATATGGAATTATTCCACAACCATATCTGCTTGAGTAGAATCTACACATCTATGGAGTTCTGAAAGCCAACTACCTACGTGCAAACTCATCCAGTGTTGTTACATACATTACATTAATACATTACATTTATATCACTCTCAGAATAACTATTCCATAGGAATTGATTCACATGGAGAGATGTAACATCAGGCAAGCTGTAATGCAGCTGTAGCCAATCCCTCTTTCCTCCTCCATAGTTACTATTACGAGGGTAGCAAACACATCCCATGTAATATCATGCAGAAAGGGTCTCATGGTTGCAAACTTTCTTCACCCATACTTGAGATTATCACTGCTCCAGCCCTGATGAACTAAGTTTATTTTCCATGTGCTCCCACTAAATATGCAAAAGTTATTTCAAGAGAGAGCTAAATGTGGGCAGTAATCACTAGCTAACCACGAGAGAATTGAGCTCAGAACCCTTGAATAAGAAAGAAAAAATAGCGTAGTTAAATTAAACAAAGACTCACAAACGGATCTAAATTCAGAAGAGAAGAAAATACAGTCCTTAGAAGCTCTGTAAAAGTTATTCAAGTATCCTATAATCAAGGTCCAATACATACTATAAAGAGAAGCAAGAAAGCAGTAAGAAACTGATGTGCCTAAACCAGAGTCTACTGCTGCGCTGTGTAGATTTAAATGCTGCTCCTGAAAATGTCTTCTAAAAATAGGGCAAGCCTTAGTGACAAGAATGCTAGAGATCAACAAAGCAATCACAGCTACCACCAACATGATCCAGCACAACCTTCAGTGTCAATCTGTCAGAAATAAGCTTAGAAAGAAGGTCTTGCATTCATTGTAAGCCACAAAAATTTCTGATTCTCATTAATAAATTCCTTTTCTTATGAAAGTTTCCCATATAAATAATTACACATAGAAATATTCCTATATACATGGCAAGTTTTAGTCACAAAATTTTGGTCACTTCTACAATATTTGGAACTTGACATTATTGGGCGGCAGATTTTTAACTATAAACTGAAAAGTGGAATTCTAAAGCCTCATGGCTTCTCTGACCCTCTTCTCAAAAAAAAAAAAAATCCCAAATAGTTACTTCTTTCTTGCATTGGAAAACATCAGTGTGATTTGGAGAGGAAAAAGATGATTTAGTGTTTTGGGGAGGGGGCAGAGAAGAGAGTAGATCATACAAGCCAGTGTCAAGCAAGGATCAGTGAGCTGCCTAAGGCATGCATGCAGAATGAATTACGAATTGGGGAACATCCAAACACACCTTCCCCTCATGAAAACTGATCTCAGCCCCAAGGGATGGAGAGGGCATTTACAGTAACATACAGCGTTTAGAGCAGTTCGGATTGCTTAGACGGCCCAGTGCCGAGCTCTGGTGAAGTGTATCACCGGCAAAATGCCCTCCAATATCCAGAAGAGACACAAAACCAAGAATTGTTTAAACTATGGATTGCTGCCACAGGACTCCAGTCATGCAGAGCTAATAGATCAGCTGCTGCTACCTTGCTTATTCAAATGCTCAGCTGAGGTTACAGTTTCTCACTATCTTCTTTTTTTAAAGATAGTTATCTTATCATAGGAGCCTAGGATTGTCACGCAACATTTACAAAAGTAAAAATGACAAGGGCTGGGGAGGAATGGTTCCAGCTACATCTGGGATAATCAGATACCTTTTTCCAAATCAAAGCATCATTGTTTTCTTTAACAAGTCCTACATCCACAATTTCCTTAAACTCTCTGTCTCCCAGGAACAGTTTATTATAAATGATTTATTGTAATCCTAATTATTGACAACCTCCACTGATTGTAATTTCTTCCCTTTTAAAGAAGGTTTGTCAGTAAGTGGTATCATTTCTCTTTGCTAAAATCCATATTAACAATGCAAAGTGGTTTGGTTTTTTGTTATATATTATTTCTACAGAATAAAGTTATTCTCTCTAAGGCACATTTTAAAAACAAAAACCAAGATTTAAAGAATAATACCAGCAAGGATTTTTCAGTATGTTAATGTGGCAGTTTCTACTTATCTGTATTCATAGCCTGCTGTGATACATATCAGTGAAAGTAAAGTCGCAAATGGTTTTTGGAGTGAGAAGTTTGACTCCAAGAAAAAATGAGAAAGTCAGAAGTACATGGCCAGAGGTTTTTCTCTCTCAGCAAGACATATCCACAGCATGACATTTCTAGGATAAGGATAACTTGCAGAGGCAGTTATTACTGAGCTGCTTAAGAATGGTGCTGATCTTAATGTGAAAACTCAAAACAGCACTGTGATTGTAGGCTTGGGATTTTTCCCCATATGGGAGATCCCTCTGAAATAGATTCTCGACAAAGGCATTAAGTAACAGCCATTGAATGCAGATTATCAGCTTGACATTGTTTTAGTACAAGGCTGCTTCTCATTTAATATTCAGTAAAACACTTTCACTATGCAGGGGAGAATTTTTAAAGTATTAAAATGTCAGTAAGACTTCTCCTTTCCTACCAGCCTTCAAGAGACAGCAAAATGAAATTCATAAACAGAACCTGACAAAAGTCTTGGAGGGGAGGGACAATAATCATTTGGTTTTCCTGGACCTTTTGCATTGACTGTCCAAATAACCATGTTATATTCACTTTGTTTTCAGAAAGGAAGTCTGATTGCCTTCAGTAAGCAGAACCAGACCTTTCTGACCTGTTGAATTAACCCTTTAGACAATGCTCTTTTTATGTGATTCTGTCACAGATCCTAATGGTAAACATAATGAGAACAGAAAAGTTTCAGGCATTATTATACTCTGCGATCAGAGCTTTTTGACTTACCTATTTTCTTACTTCCATTAATCTGATTTTCTTGAAATCAAGCTCCTCCTTTTTCTTCACTTGTGACCATTTGTCAAATGACTCTTGCAATGCAAATGTCATTAGGCAAGAACTGTACAAAAAGCTTTTAATAAAATTCTAATGTTTAAGACCACAAATTAGGCAGTTGGATTGAAAAATTGCATTATAGAAGAGAGGTCAGACGCAGCTCTGTATACCTGAAGATACATGGGAAACCAGCACTAAGAGGACAGCCAGTGTGGAACACTTACAAATATACACACACACATATTTCCTAGTTGTCAGTTTTCCCACCTGCTTCTTTCAAGATGAGCGTCAGTTAGAAGTATACCTCCTCATCAGCCTCCAGTTAAGCTACTGGGAGAAGAGTCTGCGCCTAAGACATTTCTGAACTTTATCTAACATCATTTTTTCCTGATACACTCCTATAGGCTTCATACTTGATTTCCAAGCCCCATTGTGCTTTATCCCCTTGGGCAGTGCAGTCTTACTCATCATAAATATAGATTTCTCTTTGAACTATAAGGGCAAAAAAGGTTTTCCACATTTTTAAGTGATACATCTTTTTTAACCAAACCTAATAAACCCCTTAGTTATTTACCTAACAGCCATTTAAACACGTGGCAAAGACTTGGCAAATTAACTTTTCAAGTACAGTGGCTTTTTTTCCCTGACTTGTACACCTGAAATCTAAACGATGAACACAAGACATCTCTACATAGGTACACACTTGGTGCAGCATTATGTGCATGACATAAGAAGAGGATGCCAGTTCTTCTTTTGCAGTTTACTGTATGGTTACAGTGAACAAGGACTGAAAAAAAAAATGTGGTAGAAAACAAAATACTAGAAGATTAAATTTATTGCTCTTAATCTGAAGAACACCATCAGATATGTCTCATATATCCAAAGATCAAAGATAGGGAACTTGAGAGGAGATACAACTAACAAAAATAGGTATGGAATGATAACTTATTTACATATCTCAGATACATTTAATCATGCAAAACAGAACAAAAAGGCTGAAGGGATTGGCACTAATAAAAAAGTAAAAGCAAAAATATTAGTCTGTAGTAACCACCAGTCTAAGTAATGATAGCAAAAAAACCCTTTTTTTATTTTATATAGATCCACTGAAAGCAATGGGGGTGCATTTATATAACAATCTCCCAATAAAGCAATATCGCTAAATTTGTATAACCCCAAAGCAATATATTTTCATTACATTATGAACCTACAGAAAACAAAGTAATGACTTAGGTTTATAAAAATTGTGTGGTAAATCCATAGAACTCTGTATCACATCTTCATTGTAATGGCACCTACAGAACATTTCTGTGAAAGCTAAAAAAAAAAATTCAACTGTATTAGGAATTCTATAGGATGGGTTATTGTCCAGCTGCACATCTATCACTGTCTAGTCATCTGCATGTAACAAGATGGTTTCTTTTACAATTTAAGTTTTAGAAAATATTTATTGTAATTTGATTTTGTCATAACAGGATTTCTGTCTGACGTGGATTTGGTAATGGTTTCACTACTCCAAGATCAATCTAATATTAAATTTTCTTCTTCGGACACTCTGGAAAGGGACCGTCAAGACCTCATGAAGACACAGGGGGATTCAGTATCCCCAGTCCAGCAAACTGTGAGTAAGATGGCCTAGTTCTGTTTCTCTTTCTTCAGAGGCACAAGTTCAGATACAATATCCAGCAATTGCTGTAATAAATCTCAGCCTATTTAACCGATAACAAAGTAAACATTGAAAGTTTTATTCTTGAAGAGTAGAAACTTGAGTTATTCTTCTGAGCTAACCTTAAGCTCTGAGTTAAATTTCCTATTCGATTGCTTAAAAATTGTATTACTTTAAAAAAAAAAAAAAAAACCAACACCGCCCCCCCCCCCCCCCCACTTTTCCCCCCCCAAAAAAAACAGGCAATCCATCTAGCAACTAATCCAGTAAAAATGCTACATTTAAAGTAATTCTCATCCTGTTTCTAAAGTAAATAAATAAAAAAGCAGACAGAGAGACATGTCTACTCCCTGTCAGTAGAGGATACCTTCAAGCACTTCAAAATTCCTTGGGACTTTTTTGGAATAAAACAATCCCTCTCCTATTTTTCAAAACAAAAGTACAACTGAGAATAGTGTTTTTCGTCAAAAAACAGCGAAATAACCATTGTCATACTTTTATTATGAAAATTTCAGGTGGAGAATTGACAGCACTGTCATTCATACAGCTTTATATAACTAAATATAGGGTTTTTTTAAAATTCTTATTTAACAAAAGACATCATAAACACATGTATTAGGACTACAGAGGAGAGCGAGGAAGTAAGAATTAGAAAGAATTACAAACTGAGCAAGTTTGCGTTCATGTGAGAAGCCAAAAGTGTCACGAGGTCAGATTTGCTTTCTGCAGGAATCCATGACAGAACAAAACATTAACAGCTTTGACACACAGACCCATGTGCAGATGAATGAAAAGGCTGTGCCAGGTTCCACTCTGCAGAAAGCACTGGCTTTTATGCCAACTTCCCGTTGGGACTTCTTGAAATCTGGTTCTTCCATGAAGGCATATATTCCTTTACCTGTTCTCCTAAAATACTGTAAGAGCAACTTGGATTTTAGAGGGGGAAAGAGGAAAGGTACCACTTGACAATCTGGTCTGACTTTTTGTGTAACACAGGACACTACATTTTCCCCTTCACTGCACACAATAACCTGCTCTTGACTTAAGCATGTCTTCTCAAAAGGCATCCACGTTGTTACTCATCCTTGATGTCAGGGAAAATATGCATAATTTCTAACCTGAATGTGTTCATCTTCAGGATCCAGACACTAGTTCTTGTTAAGCCTTTCCCTTCTAGATTAAAGAGCACTTTAGTAGCTGTTATTTTCTTTTTGGTAAAGTGCAAAAGGGAAGGGAGGAGATGAGACAGGAAGAAGGTTAGAATGTCTGCCTAGAGCCTACCTGTCTCACAGAATGAGCGTGGCTATCTTAATGAAAGGAAGTGATGTAACTAGCAACATATCTGGCAGCTTGTAACACCATCAGAGAATGAGATCAAGCTTATTTGACTAAACTTGTATATGACAAGACTTGCACTTATCATATTCCTGTCATTTAATCTTTCATCACTTGATCATACATCATCTTTTCCCTGAAATTGTCAGACCAACTAGTCAATAGTTACCTAAGACGTCCTGTTTTTCCAAGATAGTTGCACAAATTAAGATTACTTCAGTCTTCTCAATGCTTTTATTAATTTACTTTTGAACAGTTTTGGATACCAAGTAACCAAAAAACCCTTTAGATCTTTTAGGGCTTCCCTGCATGAAGGTGGCTAGGACTAGTAATTTTATACTTCTCATCAATAATGTATTTTTAATATTTTTTTATTTTTGTAAATAATAAAAATAATAAAATATTTGCTCATACTAATCCTAAATAAATGCCAATAATTCATTGCAGGATAATCCCAGTTATAACTGCCAACCATATGAGTCAGACAGCAGGACAGAACGGAAGAGTTCAGAGTCTTCTCACAGCCCCAGCCCTGCTTCTCCAGCCCAGGAACAAATTCATGGGAGATACCCTACAAGCCAAGGAACTCTCTGTGGCAAGAACAAATTTAAAGCGTCTTTCAGTACTGAAAAATTCAGACGGTACAGTTACGAGGAAAGTACTGTAGGAAATTATGACAGGTTTCTCAAGAGCAACAGAAACCCCTTTCACCCTTACAAGAGGCAGATCAGCGAAGATGTCTTCCAGGAAGCACATCAAGCCCTCCCACCAGAAGGTTCACCCTTCAAAAATGCTAGAAGCATTGATGGTTTTGAGGGTTTACCAGGATCTACAGGTCCTGACGAGTCAGAGTCATTTCCTACACACATTCCGAACATCTCCACAGAACAACCATGGTGTAACAGCCTCCAATACAGCAACACAGTTCAAGATCACGGTTCACAAGTCATGGTCAGTATTTTTAGTTTTCTTTTTTTTTTTTTTTTTCTCTTTTCAATGGCAAAAATATACTTTTGGAATTATTTTCTCATCTCTTAATGTGACTACATGGTCATTTAGTCTCTTGTCAAGTTGCAGGCTAGAGCTCAGGATAGACATCCATATTTATTTGTCAACATTCTCTATTTTATGGCCTTTTCCTACTGAAAAACAGT
>NW_009234401.1:0-24729 GCF_000690835.1 Fulmarus glacialis | reverse complement strand
AACAGTCCCCAGAAAGGTGCACAAGGACAAATGATTTTCCACTAGACACAATACACAAATCCTAAATATCCAAATTCTTCCTGACAACAGATTTTATATCAGTAGTTGTCATCAATTGGTATTTTCAAGGGACAAAAGTTCACAAAACAATATTTTTCAAGCATGAGGACACATGTATCAGATTTGTTACAATACGTCAGCTGACCTGCATTTTTGTGGACACGAACAGAAGAAAAACTCTAAGACATCAGTACTACTTAAAATTAAATATAAGATCTGTTTATGTATTTGCAGTGTAAAGGTACCTGGGCTAATTCACATACTGGATAGAGGCAACTGCCTATTTAGGGCATCACAGAGATCCCTGAAAAACAAGGAAATTACCCTCCAGTATCTCCACAAGGTATCTCTGCTGTGATCCGAAGTGTAAAGCATATCTTCATAATCTAGCACAGACAAAAACAATGTCTGCATCTGCCAGGAGAGGGCCCTAACCACTGATTCTAAATTGCTGTGAGGCAAAGAATTCGAGGGTTACCAGAAGAAAGAGGGGTTAAAAAAACCAAAAAATCTTAATTGGATTAAGACGATTTACCAGGGAATGGAGGGATGTTGTCAGGGTACATACCTGGGGATTGAAGCCATTCAGGTTAAGGAGGAAATTGATCTAAATCTCTTATTTCCTGGATAAATACTCATCTAGGTCAGATGAGTTTAAAGCAAAACTCACAAGCAGTTGATGAAAAAGATTCCCATTTTCTTCCCAAATCTCTGGGCTGCAAGATGTAGAGAATGCAAAGCTAGCACTGCAGGAGCCCTTTACCAAGTACGTGTGACTACTCAGGAAAAGACTGGCTACCTGTTAATGTCTCCACTGGCTCAATCAGCATGCAACTTCAAAGCTCTTAAATAGCTTGCACGCTGCTGGCAAGTTGACATTTCTGAAAAATTTCATCTTATGGTCACCAAAATAGCAGTGACATTTATTAATACTGGATGTGGCATTTGCTTGGTGCCAGGATATCAAATCAAGTCTAATATGTAACCCTACACTAATCTATACCATAAAAGACAGTCATTATGGCCTTTCTTTAAAACAGAAGGCTAAGTGATACTAGTTTCTTGAAATAATAAAATGTCTGTGGCATCAGCTCTCAGAAGAGAATTCCTGGCCATGGATGTGAAGTGGGGGAATGTCATGGTTGTCAGCCACCAGACGTGCAGATAAGGACACTGCTTAAGACACATCATTCCCTGCACTGTTTATTACCAGCTAGCTCTATCTAGCTCCCTGCTTGGATGTAGTTTGTTTGAATTGCTCTTCTAACGCAGCCAGTGCTACCACACGGGCTGTATGGTGCACTCAGCATTCTGCCTAAAAGACAGCAACATTTAACATCCAGGAGCCTGAGCCCTTGACAGAATCAATCCCTGTGTGGAATCCAGGACAGGCAGCTGGGCAGACCTGTGAGAAATTAAGACTTGATCAACATCTCTATGTTTATTTCCACAGTTGCAGAAATAAATCACATTCTTACTATATTTCATATATTTTGATCAAATTCAGTAGTCAGCCTTGTTTGATTCTTCTTTGCCACTTCTTTCTTGTGCATTATAGACCTCACCCTCTACCTAATGACAAAACTCCAGAGTCAGCTTGAGGTACTGACAGTCTGCAAGATAAAAATCAAGGAGTATGAAAAAGAGAGAGAGCCAGAGACACATGTGCACACTCAGGAATGAAAGATATATTTTGATCAAATTCAGTAGTCAGCCTTGTTTGATTCTTCTTTGCCACTTCTTTCTTGTGCATTATAGACCTCACCCTCTACCTAATGACAAAACTCCAGAGTCAGCTTGAGGTACTGACAGTCTGCAAGATAAAAATCAAGGAGTATGAAAAAGAGAGAGAGCCAGAGACACATGTGCACACTCAGGAATGAAAGCTGGAGTATGCCGTTTGTTAAAAGATAAACAGAATCTGACATTTTCTGAATTGCTCTTTGCATGGAATTTGGACTGGGATTTCCTTTTTTAAAGTAGTAATTATATAAATGCAGGAAACAATGTTTCTTCTTGTATCACCAGAATATAAAACAAATTCTATGTAACACCGTGACAGAATCGAGTCCAAAAAAGTAGTAAGTTAGTATAACTAACAGAATTATTCTATTTTAAATTGAGGTGTTTTCTCTAGTAACTATTTCTTTAAATATTTTCTAGCAGGATTCAGACATCAAGCTTAGGACATCCCCATTGGAAGGGCAGCCTGGTTTGTATTGCTATCAGCCTCAAGTGCAGCAGATGTATTGCCCCTCACATCCTTTCCATCAGGTCAGTACAACATCCCCTGTATTTCTAGCACTGTAATGGTATGGGAATTATGGTAATAATACAAAAAGACAAATGAAACAATACCTGCTAAATTTGCGTTTGTGGGGCCCTGTTTGTATACATACGTTTTGTTTATGACAATGAGATCTTAAAAGAACCACATCGAAATGCATTTTTAAATGGTCATCCAGAAAAAAAGAAAAAAAAAAAAACTTGTAAAAATAGAATCTTGGTACTGCTTATTTACATTTTCACCATTATGCTCAAGAAAATTGGCTTTGAAACCAGATAAATTATTAACATAACTTTTGGCATTTCAGGATCCCAGGGAATTAACTGTGCTTTAACTTCAGAGTAAAAAGTTAAATATATGTGACTGTATACTTAAAATTCAGATCAAACACAGAGAAATACTTTTAAAGCAAAATTTTAACAGCAAGATGATGCTCGTTTTCCTTGTGCTTGATGGCACACAGAACTCTTTTGCAATCTTTTGACTGTTACATCATCCCCAGTGAAAGATTATTCAGCTGAAGCATAATTGGCAATAATGCTGATGATGCATGAGAATGCACAATATTAAGGTTGTTTTTCCATAATGTAACTATATTACTAATACTAAAAATGCACAGGAGTAACTGATACCTTGTTTTTCTTGAGTGTGTTTAGATGTCATTCGAATACACGTCAGTTCATATTTTCAAAGCAGTATACACACAGTATCTTTGTAAAACCACACATATATACCTTAATCTTACATGTGATCCTAGTACATATTTATAAAGGTTAGCGAGTGTGGTCTACTAAACTTTGAAAACTTGGCATAGAGGGAGAGTGTGTATTACAGAAAGCAATTTTCATGACTCCGAAACGTCTTTAAATAATCTCCTTTAGACATAAATGGTGCTGCTGTTCAATGCATTGAAATGTTCCTCTTTTATGCTCAGTTATCTGCAATGTACAAAATTTTCAGCAAGAAAGACGTTCAAGAAGATAAAAATACACTTGAAACACCCTATTTAAAACAAACAAACAAACCCCAAAACTTATTTAAGGTGACATTAAGGCAACGAGGATTTTTCAGATATATTCGCAGAAATCCATATAAAAAATCCACAACTACCAAAGCTCCCAACCATTAGAATTGAATTAAACTTACAGGAAATTCACATACGTATAAAATATTTGAACGTAAAAGCTCACACTTGAGCTACGACTCCTTTGATCCCAGTGACTGATGACTGATTGTGGAATCAACCGTACCATCTCACTCAACTTGCTCAAGAAGTATAAAAAAAAGTGACTAACAGAGCAGTGACTTAAAAGTGTGCAAAGAAAACAAAAAACAGGTTACCGTATGATATTTCATTGGGATTGTTAATTCATATGGTGTTACTAGTCTGAGTCACTGAAATAGCAATCATACCATTCATCACCAGGATTTAGCCCCTCATGAGGAAAAAGAAAGGTTCTTTTTGGCATGATTTTCTTTAAGAGGAAATTTAAGGAACTTCTGAAAACAGATGCTGAATGACCTTAAAGAACAAGAATAAACATATGTTGAAATTTTATGATCAATGATAAAATTAAATCATGAGTCACAGATGACTTTTTAGGAATTTAATTTGTTAAGAGTTTTGTAAAACATTACTAAGGAAGAATGAAAGTATTCCATCCCTCAGTAATGGATTTTCGTATTTTTAAATGTGTATTTCTTATAAATGTCCCACCTGTCTACTGAAACTTAAAGGAAGATGTCTCATTATTACAGTAATAAGTAATTCCTCATAATTACTTATTATTACAGTAATAAGTAATTCCTCAGATACAGAGAGGAATAAAATAGGGACTAACTGTATCAACCACTTGGAGAGCTTCAGAGACTTCTACAGCCTTTCTGAACTTCTAGTTCTAGTTCTAGTCTGGAACAGTTAAAATGATCAACAGGATGGTGTGGTCAGGGCAGCTCAATAAGCACCCTCAAGTACCAAAACTTGCATGAAGTAAACTTCTAAAATCAAGTTCCTATTACTGTTATCTTTCCCTTACTGCTCCCTCAGCTGTGGCCGGCCCCTGTCCACTAACTGAACTTTGTATTTAAACCAGCTGAGGAATTCAGGAGCACAGAGGTTCTTCTCCAACTAGGTGTTGCACAAGGACAGAACAATTTGCTTAGGGTGTCCAGCAACTACTGAATTTCAAATAGTTTCAACATAAAGGGCTTTTTCTATCCACTGTCCTTAGCAGGTAGCCTTGTAAAGCTTGAGAAGTGTACAGATGCTAAACAGATGTGAGAAATAGATAACGGAAAGAAGCAGTTGTCCTACACTGATTCAGGAAATACGACTAGAGAATAATCCCACTCCTGGCTTTTTCTTTTACCTATCACTCTGGCATTCCACTAGACAGAATTTACCGAATCTTTTTTTTTCCCACTATAATGTGGCAAAAAGATAACTATCTTTTAAGTTCTTATCAACACCATCATAATTAATTTACTTGCTTTTTCTTGTTAGCCTAAAACTCAATAGAAGTGATAAAAGGTAATAATAAAATTAAAATAGAGTAAAAAAAAAGGTGATATTACACTACCATCCTAACTTACAAATTGATTTTATTATCATTATTTTAGAAGAAAAGGGTCCCAGATGAAGGATTAACTTGCCACAAAAGCTCTGCTGAAAATATAAACTAGTTCCCCACTGGGACTGCAGTACAGACATTGTGGATGTGCCACAGCACCATACATCTCACACAGAGTATGAATGTCAGTTTTGTGTGTTGCTTTAGCAGAAACTCCAGTTAGCTTGTTAATTCATTTGAATATTTTTTAATTTCTTTATTCATTCTGAAGTAGGGACTCTTCCCCTGTCACTGCTGATTTGATACCAATACTATTACTATACACTGGCATTAACCACATTTAAAAAACCTACAAAGTTACAGCTGAAATACACCTTCTGGGAGTTGCTAGGCAAGATACGACAAGCACTAAGAGGAAAGTCTTCCATCCACCTGCAGGCTGGCACTGTGACAGATCTCTTACATGCAGCAGGTTTCTGTTAGACTTTTCAGTATTTGTGCTTCTTTATGTTACTGTAGTAAAAGTACGGCACCATGTTCTGCTACTCAGAGGGAAAAAACAGTAAGTATAGGCAGCCAAAGTCATAACAGGTAGAATTGCTGTCCGTGTGCCATAATCAGATACTAGGAAATGAAAGAACATGTGATACCAGACTGAGAAGAGGTGGAGTAACATCTTTTGCATGAAGCAGCTCCAGTATTAATACTTTACATTTCAAATTTGAATGGAGCACAGCAATTTAAATCACTAGGAAGTTACACTCAAGAGAACGGGCCATTTAGCCTGAAGTGAAGGATGTTCAAACTATGCTTCACTTTTCATTAGAGAGAAGAGAGAGATCAACTCCTTTGTTAATTTTGTCCAAATGATAAAATGGCCTCACCTTCCCCTTTGCTGGACACAACACAAATGATGACTCATAAGAAAAACTACTTCTTACTGACCTGAAAGAAATAGCAGACACTTACTGAAGTCACTTACCCACCCACCATAAAACACAGACACCTTTCATGCCAGTTGTGCGACTGTAGAACCAGCTCAAGCCTGTCATACCAGACCATTCCCCAGCCTCTGTTGCCTCAAAAAGGAGTAATGAAACCAATAAAACAGAAATAATCCCTAAAACGCCCAGTTCTTGCTTTTGGTGGTGGATGACACCACAGCCAGTCCCATCTTAGTCTCACTTCCTTTCGAACAGCCACTGAAACCAATAAAATCAAAATTATTGTACGAATTGCCCGGTTTTCTACTCAGGTGAAAAATCTGCACACAATGCAACAAAGCAAGCAGCACAGAACTGCACATGGAAATTAATTCACAGCTGCTCTGGAGACTGCAGTTCTGCCCGGTATTTAGTTTAACAAGGCAGGACATGATTAATTATGTACATCTCATTTCTTTCACCCTGCTTACTGCAGCAAACAAATTAGTGTATTCCGTATGTTTTTCCACATTCCATTTCAGGCAGTTCAATGTTAGAAAGATAAAAGCAAACAGGCAAAAACTCAAGAAACAACAATAAAATTGCTGAGAAACTGAAATAAATTATTCAGAATACATAATAAATAAAAAAAAAAAACTATGAACATTTTGCAAGCACATGATAACCTCTCACAGGCATTTTAAGGGGACAAAGACCAAGAGCAACAGAAGTTACTGGTCCGAAAATAGGAATGACAATAAGAAACTAAGGAGATGTATAAACTAATTACCAAGGAAATTTTCCCAACAAGTCTCGAAAGCTACATTATAATCTTTCAGAGGAACCATAAAAACCTCATGACACAGGACTTCTAGAGGTAAGCAGTAAAACACTAGAACAGGGTTTAGCAACCTTTGAGTACTAGGGAAGGCATGCAGGTAGTTTTTTTAATAGCATATGACATGACTCCTAATTTTGGCCATGCCCTAGCCCTGGCATCTGGAAAGATTCATCTGTAAGAGGCAGAAATTCCTTTCACTCTGAGCTCTGAGTTCAGTGGGAGACTTTGCCTCACAGAGAGCCAACTGATGGTATCTTACCTTAGCGGGGTAGTGTTTCTTTGTTCCTGAAAGTTGCTTGCCAGCAGGTTTAAACTGTAATTTGGAAAAGAGATATGACCAACTGCTGTGTTAAAAAATTGAGAGCAAACCTACAGAAACTCTGATGCCATCGAGGCTATCTATATGTATTATCTCCCCTCTTTCACCTATTTTTTTGCATTGGCATATTTCTATCATGGTGATCACATGATGGGCCAGCCATTTCTTTAGTGTGTCTTGAGAGCTGGATAGGCTTAGAGATCTCTTGAAGAGATAGCTTTTGCATTTCAGGCTCAGGTAGCATTCTGCTGCTTGTCCCTAGGGCTGGGGAAGGGTAGCTATCTGATTTTAGGTGTCCTGGCTATTCTTTTTAGCTTTCTGATATAGAAAATGGGGGAAAAAAAGCAGCTGCTTGAGGTGGTGGTTAACAGCACTTAAACTCCTGGCCTCTTGGAGAAGCCTGTTGTCATTGACTATGAGGAACCAACAGAGAGTAGCCTCACAGCTTCAGCACAAGTCAGGCAATAAGAGAAATGTCTCATATGCCACTCTCCTGACCCCTGGAATGATATTGCTAATTTATTCTATAATAGTACATTCACTTTAATATATATTCTGATGCCATCCACAAAAGCTTTTGTTGTTGTTGTTTGCTCTTTTTACTGCCTTTCCTGATAACAGCAAATTGAATGGATGCTTTGGAATGCTATTTTCTTGGGAGTAGATGTTATACACTTCAATTTTTGCCTTGTTGTGTCCCTCTCCATCTAAACACCAAAAAAACAGCACACAAAACCAAACAAGGCTCAGTCAGAACCTCCCTGTTTCTTCCTATATTTTTAGTAGCTTTACTTAATAGGCTTATTTTCCTATGGTGCACATTGTTTGAAGTACTTTATTCTGGTTTTTTTTATTATTTATGTAAATAAAATTACACCATTAATTTACTTGTCTGCACAGTGCAATGTTCAAGGGAGGCTGAGCAGGGTAAAATACTTCAACTGCAAGAGAGATGGCTGAAGGGAGATATGCTTTAAGTCTATAAAATTATGAATTAGCTGGAGACCATTAATAGGGTACAGTTACTCCCATTTTTCACAAGAACTCAGTAGCATAGCAGGCAATAATAAAGCAAAGTACTTTTTTTACATACTTCAATTTGGAACACACTGCAACAGGATCTGGTAAAAGCCAACATACCAGTGAGTTCCTCCTCCTACATGCCCTGTTTCTTCTACTTCTTAACTAGCATTAACTAGTAATATTAATGTTTTCCAATACCATACTAGAAAGACTTTAGGTCTGACTTGGCACAACAGCTACTAAATGTAGGCAGAGGACAATATCCTCAGAACCAAATAGTTTAATACTGTTATTAAGAAAGAAGTATTTTTGAGAGCTTGTTGCTAAGCCAAGTAACATCTCTTTTATTGTGTCATCAGTACCCCTCGGGAGGCAGCTATCCTGTGACTTATATCACTTCTTCACACTACCCTTACCAAAGAATTGCTCCTCAAAGCAGTCAAGAATCCCAGCAGCCTCTATTTCCCAAACCCATCTACTCCTACAGGTAATAAACTATTTTTTCAAGTCCTAATGTTACAGGAAATACACTGTTTACCCATGGCCTATTTCCAGCATAATTTGCAATAACTTGCTTACTCTTATTTGTCTTGTTCCCAGTGTGCTCTGTCCTGTTTGTATGAATCACAAGATGTTTCAGGCTCTGGGGCCAAGGCAGAGGGGGAAATGAAATGTTGTAAAGCATGTGAACAGTCTTCATCACCCCCACAAAAGCTAGATGTTTCTCTAATACAAAATCTTAAGTGTTGCAAATTTCATCAGCACAAGACTAATGACACTTAGTTGTCTCTTCCAGGACCTGTACTAAAACTAATTTTTTTCTCCAGTTACTAGGGCAAGGAAATGCCTAGAAAACATATCAGATATGCCAGTCACCACACAGGTTTAGCCCCCAAATAGCAGTCTAACAAATCAGATGAGACAATTAAATTTTAATTATACCTTCTCTCACTGTCAGTTTGATATTCTCTTTGTGGCCTTTATCAGTTTAAGCATTCAAACACAACCTTAAATAAATACATACTAGCAGGATTTGAAGGTTGTGGTCTTGATTCCACTTTCTATTACTTTATTTTAAGCCCAGGTTGGACCTTCTATATGCACTTTGAGAATAACCTCTAGAAGTTAGGCAGTGTAAGGAGATTGCTTATAAACAACGAGTGGAAACTTTAAGCATCATCAGTATTCATGCTATGACAGTGAAAGCCAGAGTAATTACAGACACTGTGAAAAACAGTCTTTTTTTCTGTTTCTGAGGAGTCAAGCAGAACAGGCTAAAATACTTTTCTTTCTCTCCCTAAAGCATCCTGATCTTCATGGCACTCAAAAACAGCAAGACAGGGAGTTTGCCAGTCAGTGAGATTTACAATTTCATGACGGAACACTTTCCTTACTTTAAGGTGAGTTCCAGAGGGAGGGGGGGAAATCTCTCTCTAAGCTTACCTGGTAGCAGAGGGAATAAGGAAGGGGATTCAATCTATGAAAACGGATAATTTCTTAGTAGATTAATATCAAATCAATTACATGCTATATACCTTCATGATCACAAACTACCCAGCATTTTAGGCTTAGGCAGAAATGTGAACATGATATGTGGTAATATTTAACACAAAAAGATACTAAGAACTGTTCCAACTTTGAGTTTGTGCAGGTAACAGTGGCCTTTCCTCACTAACAACTCATAAAAAGGATAAATACCTTTAAAAACACATCCATTCCTTCCTCTCAGATCTCAAATACAGGCAGAACTGGTCTTGTGACTTCCTCTGCCATCAATAGCACCTCCAGACTCATGTGGAAGCAGAGGTTCAAGGTTATCTTGCTCTGTCCTGGAGCTGGGATATCCATCTTAGGCAACTTCATCACTTGCATGCACTGTACAAAGAAAAGTATAACATGTGATAAATGGTACTAAGCTCATAATTACACAGTAATGTTGGTGAAGGTAAGGGTGTATGGTTTGCAGCAGATACTATTGAAATTTAAATCCATGCTATAAGAGAATGGTTTCTTGCACTGGGAATGCAAGTGGAAAGAGATTAGTCAGCACATGATCCAAGAGCAGAAGGATTACAGTTAAGATTTTAAAAAGAGCTACAATAGAATCGTCAACTGCTGCTCCACACAGAGCTTTATTATTGCTGATTCTTCAAAAACATCTCACTAAAAGCCCAGATCAGGTGACCTGCAACTGTTAGCAAGGCCCAAAAATGAAAATAAAGCAACATGAGTCTGTCCTGTTTCCTATTGCAATAAACATGCAGCAATTAAACCAAATTTAAAGCAGCTACAGAAAGGCAATTCAAACATTTGTATTAAGAAAAGAACACTAAGAATAATTAGAAATAAATGTTCTGACATACTTTTGCAATGGTTTTGGACACTAACTGAGGATAAATAATGCCTGCAAAAAAAAAAAAAAAAAATTGAACATGAAACAGAGAAAAAGAATACACATTATCGTGAAGGAAGAACTGTTAAGATCCATGACACTTCTGTATTCCCAGATTTCCTCCCAAAGGAATCACTAGCTACTCCATTATTTGTTACAATCAAGAGAAGGGAGAAAAAAACCCAGAAACTTACCATCATAATTCAAGAAGTATCCCATCATAATATGACTGGTCATAATCCACTGAAATAAATCTGAAGCACTCTAACTTTGTTGAGCCACAGGGACACAACTGATTTTTAGGCTAAATACACATTAAATTAAGTAATGACAGCAATCTAAACAGGGAAAGGAAGAAGGGTAGAACGGTACATGACAAGAACATAGTAGCTGTAAATTTTTTTTCATTTTCAAAACAAGAATAAATTCCAGGATTTGTATTTTGTCCCTACCAGAATATTAACTCCATTTTCCATGCATTTACCACTAGTTGCAAGAAATGTTAATAATCCAAAGGAAAATAGTTTGAGGATTGTGAAAAAGGTCCTGGGCCACAACATCTTGAAATTAATATTTTACAGAACTATGCTTCTTAGCATAATCACAAATCATGTGATCTACAGCAAAGTAATACATACTTATCTGATTACTGTTTTCTAGAAAAACAGTTTTTAGCGGAGACGTGGGAATATTAAAAATAAGTTTTACAGGCATGTCCACATTTATTTATCAGACAAAACTGAAATTAATTCTCCTTTGTCTTACAACACAATTGATTATAAAATTAATTATAAATTTAATCAGGAGCTTGCAAACCAAATGCTGCTGCTGCCAACATGCACAGAATTCCTCAGACACAAGACTGTGGCTCTGCCAGGTGTCACCTTCCTGGTCCTGAAGTTTAAGTTCTTCTGACACAGCAGAAACATTAGGGAGATATACACCCTTTCCTCAACTATATTGTGTGTAAATATTGTTTATTCCATATATTGTGATATTTTGTGTGTAAATGTATATAGATATGTGTGTTCATATGTCTGTCTATGTGTATACATACAGATGTGTGTACACATATGCTCTTCTGTAAAGTAGGTATATTTCTACCACAGCTTTAAATAACTTTTATACCTAATCTAAACTTTTCCCTGCTTACTTATCAAAACTTGCCTGTTCCACAGGGAGTGGGTTTTGGTGGTGGTGGGTTTTTTTGTTTTGTTTTTTTCTAGATCCTCATGTCTTTTTCTTAATTCATTTAAAAATTGATGAGAATGAGGTTACTGCTGTTATATGCATTATAGGAAAAGAATGGTGCAGGGGGTACTACTGGAACATTAACTATTTTGTGACAGCTTTATTTTTGCATTTTAATTACAAATACATTCAAATGATTGAATAGTTCCATCCCAAATATCCTTAAAATAAATAGGGGAGAATAAGCAAGCAAATACTATTACTAAGCCCTGTTTAGCTCTGATCTTTACAGCAGCCCACAGAATTATTAATATATGGCAAAAGCTAATATCCTCTATCCTCCTTTTTTTGGAGAGTCTTCAGCAAGATAAAGTAATATAAAAATCAGCAAAGAACATTTTGTTGTTGCTACCAGAACTCACTAAATAGCAGGATACAACAGGGGGAGGGGAAGCAATTTAAGTTGGAGAGAAACGGAGTGCAAGTGTACACAGAATCTTGCTGGGAGACATTGGATGATACAAGCCTAGTCAAATTAACTTGTATTCGCTGCCACAGCAAATTTAGTTTCTATGATGCAACGATCTCATTTCTAGTTGAAACAGAGCAATCCAACTCCTACGTCCTAAAAAAAACATCTACGCAGCTAAAGTTGAATTACTCTTTGATGTACCTCTCCCTTCTCTTGAGACCTAGATTTAAAGAGAAAGGGTTTTGCAAGATCACTGAACTCTTTAAACTTCAAGAGGCGGTCAGGATCAATGGGTCTGTACAATAATATTTTTTGCTTGTCATCCTTTTTTTCCTTTGTAGTGATTAGTGAGTCTAACAGAAAGCTTTAATCTTGTTAATTGGAGTTATTGCCAGTGGTCCAAGAGGTTAGAAAGGTCTGTAGTCTGATGGAACTTACAGCAGTAAGTATTCTCTTGCAGTGCCCAACTCCACACAGCTTCATCCACACTACGCTGAATGCAGCAATGCCTCTACACGACAGCAACGTCAGTAGCCAAAGCTCAGTTCACTAACAATCAAATGTTAACTTAAAAAATTGGTGACAGAGTTGTAACATGAACACGCTGCGGAGTGTTCCTTCAGGGCCCACCTAGGTAAACGACTATTTTTCGCTGCTCAGCAATACCAAGTTTAACACAAGAATCTGTTCAACTCTTGGCAGCAGTCTCCAGAACACGACAGCAACGTCAGTAGCCAAAGCTCAGTTCACTAACAATCAAATGTTAACTTAAAAAATTGGTGACAGAGTTGTAACATGAACACGCTGCGGAGTGTTCCTTCAGGGCCCACCTAGGTAAACGACTATTTTTCGCTGCTCAGCAATACCAAGTTTAACACAAGAATCTGTTCAACTCTTGGCAGCAGTCTCCAGAATAAATCCGTGTACCTTTTGCTCTTACCTTTCTAAAACTATCTCATAGTTTCCACCCCCACACATTCTGAAAACCTCTGAGAAACACATGCCACTCCCATCTTCTCTGGTGCTTAGCAGAAACACTAATTATCCTGTCTAGATACAGACAGAGGTATATGTAGCCTCATGTGCAGGGCAAAAAACATGAATATTCTTTCAGGTCAGCTTATTCAGTAGCTAAGTACACATCTTACCTAGGAGGAACAGTTTTGTTTACTTTTGCAACTGCCAGAAAGCAACCTGAATATGATCTGCAAAGGAGAAAAACTGATTCATCATCTTTAGTATTAGCCTATGGCAGAAAGAGTTTTAAAGGAGTTTTTTGTTGGGTTTTTTTTTTTTTTGGTTTTTTTTTTTTTTGAAGTAGAAATGCATGTTGTCTCACCTATGGGACTGGCTAACAGAATAGTGAAATGCTGACATCACGTGGGCCAAAAGGGTAGAAACTGTGCTACTATAAAGGGAAAACAGTTTCTTTTTAGTAAATAACATGTATTTAACTTCCACAACTAATTAATTTTTTTAATGAAGAAAGCAAGTACTAAATTTGACCCTCAAATTCTTCAGTAAGGCTTTTAACGCCTTAACCCACAAGATAGTCCTTCACAACAAGCTAGGAAGGAACAGATTTTACATTCCTGATAAAAGTAGAATTTCTGTTAAAGTATGTTCAAAAATTCATGGTGTATCATGCGAAAGCAAAAATGGACACAAGTCCATTCATAAAAGATGGTCTTAGAGGAAATGTTACACTAGGCAACCATCAGAGAAACTATCAAAAAGCTGGCTTTCTATGAGAGAAGGATCCCTATTAATAAAGCATAAGAATGGAAAGGAAACTTAATGCGCATAAAAGAGAAATTTTAATTTTTAATCTCTTTAAAAAGACTATGGAAAATCATGTTCAATAATTCTCTCTGGTTTTATGACAGCAAATATTTTGCATCCATGAATATGAATCAGTAGTGGCACATAGACAACTTCACCCACCTTTCAGAGAGTTGTTTAATTTCTTTTAATTCTTATGACACACAGATGAGGATTTTTTGGAAACAAGAAAAGAAAAAGCATCCAAAATTGATTTAAAAAAAAAAACAGAAAAAGAAAAAAGGCCTCACATACACTAGTACTGAAGATCATTCTTTGTAATCCGATGAGCTCTAAAGTCTCTCTCTTGAGATTTC
Organism: Fulmarus glacialis; assembly: GCF_000690835.1. Taxonomy (NCBI): domain Eukaryota; kingdom Metazoa; phylum Chordata; class Aves; order Procellariiformes; family Procellariidae; genus Fulmarus; species Fulmarus glacialis. Next base: position 10,513 of record NW_009234401.1, on the reverse strand, counting down.
TCATCTCTGCAAATACAGACCTTTTGGAAAGAGTATCATTTGACTGACACAGGTAAAGCTACAATTTTTTTTTTTTAACTAGTCTTACAATGACAGGGGAAGTCTAGCTGGACCAGCAGTTGCATCTATTACAATGAAGTTGGGTTTCTCAGGTTGATTCCCACCATTATGTAGCAAGTAATTTTTCCTGCTCCCCCCGGCACCCCCTCTTTTTTTTTTTTTTTTTTTTTTTTTTTAAGATTATAGTGAAGTGGCAATGAGCTAAGACAGTTCTACTCAGATATGCAACAAATAGCATCATACAGTACCCACCAAACGAAAAGCAAGGAAGTGACACATCAGGAGTTTACTATAGGAATCTTCTGATATGAACGTGCACACTAATTTACAAAGCCTTAACGTGATGGGCAGTATCTTCTGGCTGCATGAGTAAGTAAGCAGAAATGAGTGAAGTCAAATAAACAAACACCAGAAAAACTTATATGCAATAAAAGGATACAGTGCCATTTCTTCAAGATCAGTATTTCAGACTAGCAAGCAAACAGGCATTTTCCATCAGAATCTGAGCATGACCGTTTTGCTGGGTATTTCCCTCTTCATCCCTTACAGCAATATTCATTTTCAAAGTTCTTTTACAAGCAATTGGAAAAAAAAAAAAATATTGCAAAAATTAAATTGTATAAACAGAGGGTTTGTACTAGGTTTTATTTTCTTTCTATTCTTGCAGTTGAATGCAAAACTGTCCTTAGGGAAAGGAGGAAAATTTGTTTCCCTCATTGATCAGAAATGGCCTAAATAAAAATAGAGGAATCATTTTAATGAAGCTTATATGTACTGTTCAGTTTAAAGAACCTTTCAGCTTCCACTACTGAGTTAAAAATAAACACAAAGCAAAAAGATGCAGTGATCAGATGTAGAAACCTGTATCTCATCTGTAGGGCTTGTGATTAAACCATTTGGTTATATAATTGGCTAGCATACAAAGTTACACCTACAGTAGCATGCTAAAATTCTTTTGAAGTCTGCCTGGACACTTAATTTGAGTCCAAGTAGCACGTAGTCCTTCAATTAAGTGTTTGAAATTTTTCTAGGTGTTCCAAAATAGATCAAGATAGATTTCCTGCTAGTTCACAGTTCTAGAATATAATTCTTTACACGCTTAATTCCTGTGATTTGCAAATTCATGCTTAAAAATTCAGCAGCCCCTCTGACAAGGCCAACCTTCTTGCTTAGAAGATCGGTTACTATTTCTCTTACCGCACAACATGACTGCAACATTTTTGTGCCTTCTTTCTAAGGTACAAGTTTCATATTGTAGAAAGTATAATCTAAAGAGCATTTCTTATAATCTCACCAGTCAAAATAGAGAACTATATTTGTATTTTTTTTTCCTTGAAGTTCCATTCTTAGACTGGATTTGTTTTTCCAGACAGCTCCAGATGGCTGGAAGAATTCTGTACGCCACAACTTATCTTTGAACAAATGCTTTGAGAAAGTTGAAAACAAGTCAGGCAATTCTTCTCGGAAAGGCTGTTTGTGGGCTCTGAATCCAGCCAAAATTGACAAGATGCAGGAGGAGCTTCAGAAATGGAAGAGGAAAGACCCAGTTGCTGTAAGGAAGAGTATGGCAAAGCCAGGTCAGTAATATGTTAGTGTATTAGTTCTCAAACAGTGCTCCCCAGAACTTTTCTTTGCAATAGGCACAAAGCTGTATAAGAGAATTTATACATGATTTAGGAAAGTATTTAAGCATTTTTCCTGGTTATAAAGTGATTGGCAAAACAAGAAAAAAAATTAAAAAGCAGAATTAAGTAAGACCTGGTTTTGCAGGAGTGCTTCCAAACAGGCACAAAGAAGCTTCACCAAGAAAGCATTCTCTCTTGACATCTCACTAAACTTCAAGACAAAAACAACACTGAAATAAGTACTATAGAATAAAATTTGAAATTAACTGATAAGTATCCAACCTTTAAACACAAAAATGCAATTTATTACATACTCACTTGGTAACGATAATTTAGAAAAACATTTCAGGCTTTTGGAGTTCTTATCATATATGGGCTAGCACTTTTGTTTGCCGTTCCACTCACTCATTTTCTGAGGAACACTAAAATTCTAACTGCAAGCTACGAAGATTAAGGCTTCTGTTAGGAATAAGTAAGTCACGGACTTTTTTCTTGTTTTGTAGAAGAACTTGACACACTGATAGGCGACAAAAGTGAAAAGCTGAGATCTTCAATCATGTCCTGCAGTCCGACTGGTGTTGCAAGTGCATCCCTTTCCAGACAGATGGCAGTCCAATCCCACTCCTTATGCGAGCCCTCTCTCTCCTCCGGTATACCACAGCCATTACATAGTATCCACGCATCAGGAGCTCTACACGTCAAGAACCCATTACCAAATTTGCTCGGGGGGCAGCAAACTGCGTGCTATACATCACCACAGGGTTTTCCTCAAATCTCAAGTACATTAATGCAACAGTCACCTGACCCTCAGACCCTCTTTCCTTCTGGGGAGGCTCAAAGTGAACTCAGAACTCAGCCCAGCATCACCCAGGATTCTCCACTGCCGGCTCAGACCCCCCCCATCTGTGGTGTGAAGATGCTGACAGAGCACTCTACAGCCAGGACAATGCAGGACACTCTCATGCAGGAGGGAGATCTCAGCAATGACATCGATGCTCTTAATCCATCCCTGACTGATTTTGATCTCCAAGGTAGGTATCTAAGGCATTTTTATTTTGTGGAGTCAGGCTTATCATATCACATGCCAACCTGCATAAAATGCATTTATGTCCTCCTTTTTTAACTACTTGTCCGTGCCACTGCTACAAAGACCAGCTTACTAGCTTGCATTATTTTGCACAACATGGAATTTTACATTGTATCTTGAAAAAGTGTCCCAAGAAAGCTACAGATTTACATCCAGAGTTTTAAAAAAACCTGCTCACTCTTGACTACGATTGCTGATATTAAATACTGCAATACGGTATTTATAACATATTTTTTAAATTCAGACATATTTTCCACTGAAAACTACTCAAGCTCAATTATTTGGTGCATATCAAGAGAATTGTCATGTGAGGAGCACAAAGAGAAATAACTTTGATTGAATTAACACGTTAACATTTTTCTTTACCAATATTTATTCCAACACCTTCCACATCTTTGCTCAAAAGAATGCTATTTACTCCTTCACAAGTTTCACAGGCATTCATATGATCTGTGCCCTAAGCAATTTTATTTTCTGAGGTGTGTTCTTAAATACTTAGTCATGTAATACAGTCAGTAAAGGACTTAATATTAAATAATTGAATCATCTTGAATGGACAGGATTTTGAACTCTAAAAACATAGCTTTCCATGCAAAAATAAGAAAAAAATCCCCACCAAGTTTATGTGTGTGCATATATATTATTTATGTATGTATACATATAAAATAAAACCTGTGGGTTCCAAATGATAAAGCTCTTGCTACACAAAATAGCATGCAAGAATTGCCTTCCTGCACAGACAAAAAGTAGTACACAAAGCAACGTAAAAAACAGAGCAAAAAAACGCAGTCTTAATAATCTACATGACTCAGCAAATGCAATTGCCTTGCCATTGTACTGTCACAAATATTCCGCAATCCTGCCATGCCCAGATTCCTTTACTAAGATTAACACCACAGTGTTTTGAACCCTCAGCTTCTTCCTCTTTTAGGCAGCTGAATCTCACATTCCATTCATTTCTCTGAACCTCCTTCCATTTTATTCAGTAAATCTGGAGCATACTCATTTGTACTGGGAATATTATGCTTTACCAACACGGTACAACTACATCTTCCCCCTGTCCTTGCCCTTTGCCTTAAATTTTCTAACCTTATCTAAACTTTTTTCTTTCTTTCTTTCTTTATAAAATTATCAAATCTCAAATTAGAGGTCCTAGAACTTAAGACAAGGCCTGCACACTTGGAACAAAATCATTACACACACAAAAAAAAAAAAAGACAAAAATCAAACTACTTCTAGCAAAAGGGCTAAGTATCATCCCATTTGATAGTCTGCAGATGGTGGGTATAGCTCTGGAGCAACAATCTCCCTGCCACAGCCCCCCGGAAATCTTCAATAATGAATATGAAAAATACAGTCCTCCTGTAGTAACTTAGTTAATGCTTTCACGTTCAACAGAAAGATGAGAAACCTTTTGGTACATGCTAGAAAAAAGTAACATTTCAGCTCTTTTGATTTGTCAGGTCAATCACATATCCAGTAATTTAGTTTGCAATTCAGAGAACACTACACCATAAGAATACTTGAAGGCCAGTTGTAAAGTAATATTATTTGCAGATTTGTCCCATAAAGTGCCACTAGCTATTCCATATCTTATAAAGATAACAGAGGCAATTTCCTCTTTCAAAATTAGTGGGTTTTTTCAAATAGAAGTTATGCTTCATAAGGATACATTTGCAACAGAATCTTGCCAATTATCAAGTGAAATAATTTTCTTAAACTCATGCTGCTTTCTCCCAGATTTAAATTTATTACGAGACAGACAAATAATAACTATCGAAACATCTTTTTCCTTTCTCAATCACAAGTGATTAAGAACACCTACACACACAGCATACACAACTGTATAATTACCGACTTCTCCTGTAAAACAATCTTTCAAAAAGCATATATAAAGAAAATTGAATCAATCCCTTTTGTTTTGTTATAGGAAATCTTTGGGAGGAGCTGAAAGATGATAGCCTAGCTGTGGATCCTCTAGTTCTCATTTCATCATCCCCAACGTCTTCCCAGTGTTTCCCTTCTCACTGCCAGATGGAGAACAGCAGCAGCAACAACGTCAACATCCAAAACGGAACTCCACACAGCAACCTACCCGACCTACAGCTCACTACTCTTTACTCTGCCTTTATGGAATTGGATACAGTGTCTCCTGCCTACCTAAGTAATTCTGGATCCAAACCTATAGCACTAATGTGAACCACGCACCAACCTAATTATTATTATTATTATTATTTTGTCTAAATACAGTCCTAACCATCACACACACTTACCTATCTGATTTATGTCAGCTGAAACTGTGTCCATCGGAATAAGAATGATCTTTTTCCAGAACTCGCCCGCAGGACATGTAGCTTTACTATGATCATTTTCTACAGACAGATACTAAAAAAAATTTTTAAAACTATTTAAAAATTATATTGTTAACGGCTGAACTGGTCAACACCATTTTATCAAGCCACCCATCTTCTGCATCTTCCATAAACAAATGGCTATAAGAGGAAAACAAATTATTAGAAATCTAAGTTTTACTGTGTTTAAAAAGAAATTTAAAACGCTGCTTTTTTAATAAAAAAGAAGAAAACAATTTAGCAGAATTTTTACTTGGCTGGAAATTATTCACATTCATTCCTCTATTTTTATCCACATAAGCTGAGCAGTAAGATGAATTATTCAACCATTAAATCAAGATTTTGAAAAATGCTAATAAACAAAGAGAACAATAATTGTTGCAGTTAGCCAAATCCAGAGAGCATCTCTAACATCCAGCTGACATCTGATACATGCAACAGGGTTTATTATGATGCTGAACTAGCCCTTGCATTAGGATAGCGTATGGTTCCTAACATGAACTAAAATAAGGCATTTCAGTAGCCAGTTTCTCAGGAACACACTTTTCTCTCTGATTTACCATAAAGGTGCTGCTTGTGACACGACAGAACAGTGGTTCATTTCAAGTGAAGCAATCTAAAAACAAAGCAATCTGGAGCAGGAACCTTTAACAACACTAAGGAAAATAGTCTACAAACCAAAAAAATTATCAAAGTGTCTTGAATGACATTTCTATTCACATATTATGGAAACTCAGAAGAAACTAAGGAGGTTAAAATTTGAGTCAGATTGGGTCACTTGCTTACACTATGAAAAAGCAGCAAGGAATTACAAAGAAAAGCACAGACCATGTAGAACAGTGAGGTAATATTGTTAAAATAAACGCATGCAGGTTTAATTAACCGCTTTCTCACAGCAGGGTGGGAGTACTGCCAGTTAAGACTGAAGCCAAACCCAGGTTCAAATCTACACCCTCAACCATGCCTACTAGCCCAGACTTAAAATAAAATCAGATTAGAGGCAGACAGATAGAGAAGACTTAGGAAGAACATACGTGATGCAACTTTGTAATCCCTTATGCAGCTACCAAGAAATCCTCACTTGACTTGAGCCTCTCTTCCTCTGCATTTCTGCAAACAGAATATGCAGAGTGAGAAATGCAGTCAAGTTTGCCTAGCTGTTCTATGCAAAAAAACAGCAGGAAGAGAGTGATGCAGACATACTAGAGCTAGGTGAATCAATTCTTGACCATCCTAACATTAAGATAAAGAAATAACGAAAAAATTAAGTATGCCACATCTCTAGCAATGTGCATATTAAATGATAAGCCTAAAGCATATAGTAAGTATAAAGCTGCTAAACATTTTATTCAATATAATTTGTTACCAAGTTACAAATAAATATCTACCGAGTACAAACTTTAAGAGCAATAATACTATCCTAGATACCTTTTTTGAAAAAAGAATCAAACAAATATATATCCTAATATAACCATGCATCGAGGAAAAGCAAAACCAAACCCGCCCCTGCCCTGCACTCACTCAGCATATTTTTGTACCCCTGCTGGCTCTGCAACAGCTACTATTATTCCTTAAAATATTTCAACATTACTCTTAAGCCAAAAATAATAATAATATTTGGTAAATAATGTTATCTAGAAATATTAGACTGTTTACAACATATCTGGCTTGTGCTGAGAGATTGGTTTCCACAGCTCTGTGCGTTTGTATGCTCTCTCTCTGACTTCAACAGAAGACAACACTCCCATGCCAGCACCCTCCACCACTGGGGTAGGACCATCTGTCCAGACCCTTTCAAACTCCTCAAATACATTTACTTAACTTCAGCAAACAGCCACTCTGATGTCAGCAGAACTTTTGCATACAGCTACCTATATCCTTAAGGATTCTCTCCGTTTACAAGTCCTTCACTGCAAACACCAACGAGTTGGTATGCAGATCAAAATTTTCAGAGGCCTAAGGGAGTGAGATACTCAGTTCTCAACTACTTTCAATCACCATTTGCATCAAATTCTTGTTAGCCCTTTTTAAAATCCTTATAATGGTACACATTGAGTAGCATACAGTGAACCACATTATGGCCAGTATACAGAATGATACAGACCTTTGCAAGGTACTACCCTACAGAATTAACAATCTTCCCAATATTTTATATTTGGCAGAGGAGAGGATGACAAGAAAATGCATGAGAACATACCAGATGAAGGGCATCAGGAAGGTCCATCACTCTCAAAACATAGAAAATTGTAATAAAATATTTGTGATTAAAGCAAATCCACGGCACATGAAAAATCCATTAAAATCAACAGCATGATTCTGGACAACACTTTAGCAAGATGAGCTAAATATCTGCCACAGAAACTCCAAATTCACAGATTTTAAATCAAGAAAAGCTAAGCTTCTTTTTCTGTGCTAAAGACTTATAATTTATGGGCATAGCAATTCATTCATGATTTGTAAATTCATATGTGTCATTCATATACTCTATGATCTGTGTTTAACAGGCTAGGGCATTCTCTCAGATGCACCAATATATTCCATGCTTGTGACCATATACATGATCACAAGGTGGAGGGGGAGGAAGAAATAGAGAGAGAAATCTAAGTGTCATACTGTATTCTATATTTTTCTTGTAATAACTCTTCGAAGAACGATCAGACGTAAAGAACAAAAGGGAAAAGAACACTCTAACATGTTTTTCTTGTGTTTTGCTTGACTTTCTTGACACACTGTATCTACACGAGAGAGGCTTGTCCTCCCTACATAAAGTTATTTATTCTAAGCACCTTAAAGTATTTTCTCCAATGCATTCCATATTTAACATGGTTGGACATTTCACAGAAGTTAAAAGTCATTACATGATTTTTCTTATATTAAAAAAGAGTCAATGTTTTTTAAAAAAAAAAAAAAAAAAAAAAGACTGCAAATTATTAACTAATATAAATTGTCTGGGTCTCCCCTCCACCTTAAGGCTTACATCTAGAATTGTATTGTCTTGCTTCAGTTCAGCATTAGTGATTCCGCTACACACAAAAAAATCCCACTGAAATATGGGTGCATGAAGAAAGAATCATACTATAGATTACAATTCTGGAACAATTATTTTTAAAAAAGTAAAAAAACATATTTATTTAACTACTTTTATTTAAATTTATAGGGAAGAATAATCCATATCTTGTGCAAGTACTTCTAAAATAATTTTTGACACAGTTTATAGCACAGTAAACATTTTCTTAGAACTTGTAGAGCTGGTGACATCTTACTTTGTACCTACCATAAAATAAGGATTTGGCACACATTGCAGATCTATTTAAGATACATTTGCATTAAAGACCATTTTAAGCAGCACTCTGAAGACAGGGGGAGAAAGGAGGAAAAGAATGAAGTTTTCCCAGTCCAAGGCTAACGATGTTTGCTTAATCAGCCTAAACCAAACACATTATGCAAACAGCTATTTCTGTCGAGGAAAAAAAAAAATCTTAAGTAATTACCATAAAAATATCTTATTATCAAACAGACGAAAGTGTTCACTGTTGCCCTCTCCAACATATGATTAGGAAGAATTTGCATTCTAAAGTTTAGGATTCATTAGTTTAACCTTTTTTTATTGTATGTTTCTTTTAAACTTCAGAAAATTCAAATAATATCAATTTATATTGGAACTATGTTTTCAAGCTGTTTTTTCTTGACATGAGCCTAAATTTACTGTTACAAGACTTCTGGCTAAAGTAGGCTGCCTCCCATACGTTTTCCTGTTCTTGGGATAAAACCATCACCCCTGAAGATTCATTTGCTTTTGTTGATACAGTTCTTTTCAGATACGTTCATATCTTTGCACAATCTTTCAAAACCCTGGCACAGCACTGAGCTACTTAAAAACAATGATTAATAAGTATTAAGGAACAGATAAAGTATTAAATAGCACATCGGTGTTACTTTATGTCTCTAGCTTTGTACACAAAGCTTGAAAAGAAAAGTGCAACTGACTTACTGGCACTTTCAAAGAAGTTTAAACTACTGGCTGAAACAAATATTTGGATTCCAGAACTTAGCTTATCAGTGCTGATGCTCCATTTTTATACTAAAGACTTCCAGATCTGTGTGTAAATGTTTGCATTTAGACTACTAAATACCAAAAACGGTAAACACTTTTACACAAGCTTCTTCTGACATCTTAATCCACTTCTAGTCTAATGCAAACAAAACCAAAATATTCACTAGCTGAAGAAGAACTATATGGTTTGCCATGCATCCCCTCACTGAAAGAATGTAACTGGAAGCTTCAAGCTGATGTTTCCCATGAGTGGCCATAGCAAAAACTTTCTTGAGAACTACTGCTTTGTTCTTCACTAAAATAATGAATAACGGAGTTAGTTCATAAAATAAAATTTAAATCCAGTCCTTTTGAGAAGCAGAAAAGGGCAATTTTTTTTTTGTTCATACAAAGAAACAAACACACACAAACAATACCTGTTTACATTGAAAATAAACAGCAGTAGGAACATCGTTAATGCATATTGGATTTATTTTCCCTGGCTGCTTCTCAGTCAGCTAGCGCATTGATGAAAAATCTCAGATACTCTCTATTGAATGTAACAAATATTGAATGGATGATGAACTGCCAGATCTCAGCAAATAGCCATCGATGTGAAACCATCATCAAACAGAAGCCCTCCCTGGTGGTAATCTGGCAGTCAGTGCTATTCAGCATTGTGCAATCACAATTTTTTGTCTTTTGTTATCTCTGTGTCAAAACTGGATACCTTTCTAGTACCCTTTAGTTCCGGATTTCTAAGCAAGTTTGGGCTCAATACAGCGAGGGCCACAGAGATAAGCAGGAAGCCAGACAGCCTGGCAGTCTTTTCTAGGATTAAGCTCTCTCAATCAACAAGGGCCACGAGATGCCAGCGAGTGCTGGAATTAGTTTCCAAGAACTACTGAGTTCACACCAACTTTCTGCAAATAGTTTTTACGCACAGAAAGCGTGCTACGTGCCTCAAGGCCAATAAATACTGATGAGCAGACTGCAGTCGCTATTAAACCTCGGTAATTCTGCCATTTGAGTAACAAAGCGCTGAAACACTTTGCTGCTTAGATGAATTTAAGTCTTGCTATTCTAAATCTATCGATTTTTACTCCCCTCCCAGAAGAGGGGAGTAAAGCCATTAAACATTTGTTCCTGACAAAACCAATTAGGCCCGGCTGCACAACGAAGACCGTCATTAGTCGCATTACTCAAATTTCTTATTCACACGATCGTCACCGGAAAATTAATTACGTCAACTAACGAGCAGCAGGCAGGCGGGGTGGATGACAGCCTTCCAAGCTAGCGCTGAGGGGATTTACCGAGACCCACCTCGGCGGCAGCGGTTTCCCGCCGCCCGGCAGGG
>NW_009234400.1:0-20448 GCF_000690835.1 Fulmarus glacialis | reverse complement strand
GCAAACTTGCTGAGTGTGCACTCGATCCCTCTATGTCATTGGTGAAGATATGAAACAGTACCGGCCCCAATAAGGACCCCTGCGGGACACCACTCGTCACTGATCTCCATCTGGACATTGAGCTGTTGACCACTACCCTCTGGATGTGTCCATCCAACCAATTCTTCATCTACCGGACAGTCCACCCATCAAATCCGTATCTCTCCAGTTTAGAGAGAAGGATGTTCTGGAAGACCGTGTCAAAGGCCTTACAGAGGTCCAGATAGATGACACTGGTAATCCTTCCCATGTCCACTGATGTAGTCACTCCATCATAGAAGGCCACCAGGTTGGTCAGGCAGGGCTCGCACTTGGTGAAGCTTTGCTGGCTGTCTCGAATCACCTCCCTGTCCTCCATGTGCCTTAGCATAGCTTCCAGGAGGATCTGTTCCATGATCTTTCCAGGCATAGAGGTGAGTCTGACTGGCCTGCGGTTCCCTGGGTCTTCTTTTTTTCCTTTTTTAAAAATGGGGGTTATGTTTCCGCTTTTCCAGTCAGTGGGAACTTCACCGGACTGCCACAACTTCTCAAATATGGTGGATAGTGGTTTAGCAACATTATCCGCCAGTTCTCTCAGGACCTGCAGATAGATCTCATCAGGTCCCATGGACTTGTACACCTTCAGGTTCCTTAGATGGTCTTGAACCTGACCTTCTCCTACAGTGGGTGGCTCTTCATTCTCGCAGTCCCTGCATTTGCCTTCTGCAACTTGGGCAGTGAGGCTTGAGCACTTGCCGGTGAAGACTGAAGCAAAAAAGTTATTGAGTACCTCAGCCTTCTCCATATCCCAGGTTAAACAGGCCTTAGGCAGCTTGATCAAAAACCTAAGAAGCTTACATTCATTTAATGTTCCTTTCAAACAGTTTTGAAACAAATATATGCCTGATATAAGTGCATGGATCTCTGAAGTGAGATATATAGGAGACTATCTTGGACCGCAGTCATTCCTTCTTCTGTTAGGAAGCAAGCAACAGAACTTAACCTCTCTTTTTATTACATCAGGAAGTGCTTTAATGTATTAAATCATCTTTCCTTGCTTATAAGTTATTATACGTGTTAAGAACTAGTCGAAAATTCTTTTCTTGCACTATTGCATTGCCAGTCTAATATGATCTCAGCTGTAGAGATAGTGGAATGGCTACCTCTCCTCAATATATACAACTGTGTATGTACAACCAATTTTTCTTTATCCATAAAGAGCAAGATCTGATACTTTGATGACATCTATATATGTTTTCAGCTAATTTTTCAGTTGTGTTCAAAACAGTACTATTTTTAAAATTGTCATGATTAGTGTTTCGCTAGTGGGCTAAAGAACTCTTATCCAGAGCTTGGAGTGAGGTTGAGTGGGGGACTTGTGCTTGACCTATTTTTTATGGTGTCCATTTAGGATCCCTAAGTATCTCAAGGCTATCACATGAGATGTTTTCCACTGTATGCAGCTAGAATTTCAATCCAAACATTCCCTGACATCCTAGCCGTCATGTTGCTCAGCACCAGAGAAGTGATGACCCCATGGTAGTGACAAATGTCTCAAACCTTTGTGCCTTACCTGCGCTTTGTATACACCACACCAATGAGGTGAATCTGACTGGCTGGGAGCCAAATATCTTATTAAAAAAAACCTTTTGAACTTCCTCATTTTAAACCAGCAGCTCTATAGTGAGATTTGGTTAGTTTCACTTACTATTTATTGAGTTATAGTAACATACAGAGAGGATCAATGCCTAGTGTTTAACAAACGCATAAAAAGAGAAATGTAGAATGTTTCAAATGCACTATGATCTCAATACTACTCATTTCAAAATCTCTAGGGAACTTGATTCTGCTTTTTAGTAGTTATTGTTAAATATAGCAAACAGACAAAACAACTGGGTTTAGCTCATTAAAAGAAAATCAGTTTTCATAGCTATCATTTTAGGAAACTAATACATACTCTCCTTTGATAGTCTGTATCCCAATGTCAGAAAGAAAGGTAAGTTATAGTTTTAAAAAGGCACATCTCCCCTGGTCACAGTGGAAGCAAATTGTAGCAGAAGTTTTAATGTCTACAAAACAGCAGTATCTTTTGATCTCATATTCTGATACGGCAGTATTAGCCACTTCTTTCAGAACATCTTAGACAGAAAAGTAGGGGTGGAACTACCTTCTGCCTAGAGAAGTTAAACATAGGATAAAATTAACATTTTGCATGTTGGAGACAAAATTCAACTTAGACATCCAACCAAAATCCTAGTGGAATAATTTCCTGCAACAAGTAACAACAGACAGCTTTGAAAAGGAGAAGTTTTCTCTTCTCTAAGTAATTTTGTCCTGTGTATAAAGCAGCAGTAAGGAGGAGAGGAATTCATGCCCTACTGAACATATTCTGTATCGGATAATCACATTTTTTCCATCTTTGAAGATTCAAACTGTTAAATAAATACAAAAAAAATGGGCTTTGTTAGTTGTAGATGCCTGCAGTAATGCAGAATATGAAATAAAAAAATTCAAGGTTTGGATATACAATTCAAATAATTCTTATTTACCCCTTTATTGGCAAAACCAAGATGAATGTGTATTAATGCCTCTATAAAACACTCCTATAATGTGCAATGCTGACCATATACAGTTGTCAAAGAAGATCATAGATCTCTGAGTTTTCAGCTGAGGAGACTCACAGTGAGTTTGCTGCTGATTAGGAGTGTGCTAACTTGCCTCTCCAGCAGAAAGATGAAACACAGCTATGCAAGTCATCTAAGATGCTACACAGTTCTGAACGGTGTAGCAAAAAGAAAGGAAGCAGGAGAGGGAAAAGAGGCAAATGGCTTGTGTTGTCTGCTTCTCTCACATTTTAGGCATGATTCAAAGCTTAAGCAAATAGTAAATACCCTGTTAACTTCAGTGAAATTTGATCCAGCCTATGGACTGGAATATTGCAGATGTCACACAAAGTTGTGGAAAGTCAGGGTTAGCCATTTTGATGGACTGTTTCATGGGCCATTAAAACAAATGAAAAGTGGAATGTTAATTCCCCATGAAATAGATTAAGCTCCATGATGGTATTGGTTGTGCTAATATGTAGAAAGATTGACTGCTTAAGTAAGTTTATTAATTACTATATTTGTTATAAATTGTTAATTTTTTAGAACAGATTATGTGCAAAGTAATAAAAGAGAAGCTTTTTTACAAATGTCTTTCCTGAAATAGTTTTAAATAGAACTTCTAAATGATATATGATGGAATAGTAAGGCAAAAAAGCTGATATTCCAACAACATTTTTTACACCTTTAAAAATAAAATGAAAATGTTTGCATGCTGTGAAATACAGCACAAGAAACACATTTTTGAATGAAATGACAAAACTTATGACCAAAATAAATACCTCAGTATTCAGATGTGCTGAAAATGAAGGAGAGGGTATATTTAAAGTCAGTTAAAATACCATTTCTGAGCATAGAAACTAGGTTTCAGTGAGTGGGCCAGTCCTGATTCCTCTGAGAAAAAAGGCAAAATTTCTATGGCGCAAGGTGCTTAGATAGCTGCGTATAACCTTGCTCTTGGGGTATGATAATGAAAATTTTCCTTTGGAAGATCTAAGCCCCACCTCCAATCGCTGTTCATCAGTTCTCTGTTTTAAGGAGAATTTATTTTCAATGTAAGTAATTTGTGGAATCTCTGTGCTTCTTATACTCCTCCCAGATCAGGATAAGCAAAAGCTCATTGAACAGCTTCAGAACAGCCCCTGTGCTTGTGTAATTCTGGCTGAGAACACACATCTAGTTTGTGATGGGTTAAGAGCTTCCAGAGTCCCACAATTATGTAAGAGTGAGTATTACTTGGCCATTTTTTGGAGATAAAGTAGTACAATAAAGTAGTACAATATACAGCTGTTTTCATTTTCTTATTCTTTCTTTTTAGTTCTCCCACATATTTTTTTTTCACTCTTCCGGAGATTTATGGTGTGGAAAAAGCTTCTTTATCCCTGTCTTTCAGAAGACTCATGCAAAAACAAAGGCAGGAGAAATTAAGAGAAAATAGCATTAATTAATTAAATTTTACCTTAAGATAATTTTCAGTGTCACTGAAGTAACTTCTGCTCTTGAGATACTACAGTTGCATAGGCAGTGCTGGAATGTGTCTGCTTACAATTGACTATATTCTTCTATAGTTAAGTATAAGATCTTATACTTGGGAATATGGATTTATGTAATCATCCTGGTGGTCTTTTATTTCATAAACCGTAGCAAGTTTTTGTTGAACAGGTGTTCAACTTTTCCAATTATATTTGCTGTTACATAAGAACAATTTGCCACAAAATGAGTGCCTGAAACTTTTAAGGATAAGTACTTCTCAATATGAATCTACTAAAATAGGAAGTTTGGTTGCCATTACCATCTGGAGTTCAGTACTTTGGGATGAGTGATCTTCTTTTCTTACTTTTTTTTCAAGATGCAATACATGTGCTGAAAAAAAAGTATTGGGTGTCTGTATGACAGGTGAGCCCGAAAGTGACAATAAGGCAGGGAGGATCAGAGGGTTTATTTATTTATTCATTTGTGTTTGCTGGCTTGTGTACAAAAATACTGAATATTAATAATACTGAATAACCTCAGTACTATCATTGTCATCTCCCATTTCAAGGGAAGGGTCAATACTTGTATTTTGCTTTTTGATATCATTACTGTTTGACAACATACATAACACATCCAAAATCAAGAAAAAAGAAATCAAACCAATGAATACGCTTTTCTCCTAAACCAAAAGTAAAATACATGCATTTATGTTCCTAGAGAGCAGTTGAGAGAAAAAATTTACATCTAGAAAGTGTTCAGTAATAAGCTCATTAAAACCAATATCATACAGAACAGAGAAGTCTAGGCATCATGTCTACCTATTGCAAACCTGAAACAGGACTACACAGAAAAGTCTTTGATTCAGTTCTTTAGAGTGCTTGCTTATAGGGCTGTATGAAAAAGTGTTTTACTCTGGAGAAATAATTGCAACCAAACTTGCACTGGATGAATCACTTCTTAATTTTCTTAAATGTTCTACTCTGAAAAGAAAAAAAAACTCTCAAAGGAGAAATTACTGTAGCAGAAAAGCAGAGGAGAAGGGCCAGTATCTGGGTAATATCTGTTTTGCTGCCTCCTCCTTTAAATATTTAATTTTGGCAACCAGTTAAAGGCTAAGCTTCTCTCAAAATACGTTCTTTCTTCTACCCAGCTTTTTTACTGGAGATGCAGCTCTCTGTAGAGCCAGATGCTCCCAAAAGCTAAGGTCTGGTTTATGTGCATGGCAGGACAGCTAGGGGGAGCTTCCTTTCATGGCAATCCTACAAGCAAAGTACATTGTCACCATATTCATCATCTTTATTAATAATGTCTCCATCTTTTTAGCCTGAAATCTCTATAGATGGCTAAAGAACACTCTAGAGGTTAATCAGCTTTGCAAAAACCAGAACAGTAAGCATTTTCCATGTATTTGTTTTGTGTAATATTCTAAATATGTTAGAATAGCTCATCAAAATATTCTTGAACAAAAGCAATATCCCTGTCACTGTTACATTTGCATTTGAATCACAATATAAGCACAGTTTGGGAAGAAGAATGAGTTTTCAGGTCCTCTGAGATGCGAGCACTCTAAGACATAGTTAAGAGAAGCAAGGTCTTGGAAACATTCCTTGTCAAGTTGTTAAGTATCATTATTGTATTGTCTATTGCTAAATATTAGGGCACAATTCCTATCCAATAAGCATAACCCAAAAGCTCTCCTTGAAAGAAGTAGAAGTCTGAGAGGCATGTTATGGTGAAGTTTCACACTCACCAGAGCATTATGACCTAACAAGGAGGAAAAGTTAGACTTGCGGGAACAGCGTAATTGAATAGAGCAAACACAAACGCAGATTGAATCAAGGTTTTGAAAGTTTCAGATCATTTAAGCCAATTTAGGGACAGAGCAACCTTCTTTATTCAGTATTTAAGTTGGCATAAAACCATTCCAAATGCCACTTGGAGAATATATTAGCATCTAGCAACTCAAAGAAAAGAATAAATACTAAATAAATACAATAAATAGAATAAATACAAAATAAAGG
The DNA here is from genome assembly GCF_000690835.1 of Fulmarus glacialis. Lineage (NCBI taxonomy): Eukaryota > Metazoa > Chordata > Aves > Procellariiformes > Procellariidae > Fulmarus > Fulmarus glacialis. Next base: position 14,333 of record NW_009234400.1, on the reverse strand, counting down.
CACAGTGGATAGCGTTTTCAAAGAAGAAAAGTGATATAAGCAGCAAAAAGCCTTCCAAATGGCTTTATAATTAAAATAATAATAATAAAAAATCATCTGAGCTGTATATTGAAAAATGAAGTGTCAGCCATAAACAAGCTGCATAGTGTCTTCAAAATCCGTGTCATGGTACTATGAAAGGAAATTCCCTTTTGCTGAATTTCCTTCACTGTTGGGTCTAATTCTTTGGAACAGCTGTCCACCTGGTTCCTGCATTTTGTCTGCTTAGGAGTTGCTTCTCCATCTCTAGCCAATGCCTTTAGAGATATCTGTGTTCAGACTTCCCCTGTCCATTTAATTACAAGGCTTTAGAGTTACTACTTTAATGAAGGGTTCCAAGTATTTTCTGATTGTTAAGTGCATTCTCGTTTTGAAAAAGCAAATGACTGATAGATAATATAAAATGAGACAAGATAGGATTAGATATTATGCTAACAGTTTATATTGGTTTACATTGGTAGCCCATATATTGCAGATTTAATTACAAGGCTTTAGAATTATTACAATGTTACAGGTAATGACCTTGAGCCATAAAGTGGAAAATAGCTTGTAATACCTCTACTCACTCCAGAATAGAAAAAGTCATGCATGTTCTTACCTAGTAGATCTTCTCTACCTATAGATACAGTAAAAACTTAAGAAGTATTTCTTCCTTCATCGTTTCAACAAATGTAAGAAGTAATAGTGTCCCTTTTAAGTAGGCAATTTAGGTAAGGAACAGAAGACATGGCAATTTATTTGTACCTAAACCAAAATAAAATGATGCTATATATAAAGACAGGAAAAAAGTTTGCTTAAAAACTCTGTAATATGAACATAATTATTCTTTACCCAATTCTGGCTAGTCCTTAAAGTCTGACCTGCAAATAAGGATCTGCTTTATGGAAGTCAAAGAGTAACATTAAATAGAGTGGGAAACACATACTGAAACTTTTACCTTAAGCACTCTTTTTCCCTTGCAAAGGGCAGCATCTGGCTATGTACGTTCATGTCTGCATTGCAAATTGTACTTTAGGGACTTCTTTATCGGAATTAATCATTCCAGGCACAGGGGTAAACATCCACACAGGGCTCTGGGAGTTTCATACACAAACTGCATTAACATTAAAAATGGCATCTTCAGCTCCTCACAGTTCACTTTGAAAATAATGTCACGTTGTGTTACTGACTTCACACAATATGTCACATCAATTGTTTCAAACAGGAATTGTAAATATAAAGGTAAAAGAAGTATTTTGGTACATTTGTTCATTGCCAAATATTTTCAACATTTGTCTGTGGTAAATCTATGGAAAAACCCGCTCAGTGAACATGAAATCACTTAGTTATCAGAAGCCTGGAACTATGGTGCAGGAGAACTGGATAGATGTGCTTTGCAAACTCTGTAGATTGAAATGTTTTCATTGAATTGTTAAGTGCAGCTTCCCAATGGGTCCATTGGTGGTGGTGGTTCACTATCAGAAGTTGTCTGGGCCTCACAAACCCTTCTGGTTTCCTGTTGCCACTGCACTACCTGTATCCAGTAATCACCAAATCCAGATTCCTTTAACATTCATAAGGAAGGCTCTACAGAACAAGGAGATGTTGCTTCCAGATGTATTTCCTGATCTTGTTAGTCATATACTCCAGTAGAAGACAGTTTCTTTTCTCCTCTCTGAATAGCTACTTTTAGGCATATGGTTGGGGAGTGACAGATTCTACTGACATTGATCTTTTCTTCCTTTTGGTGGTGTTGTCCCAACCCCCAACTACCCTTCGTATTTGGAAAATGGTGCTTTGTTTTTAAGACCTCACTGAAAATGGTGATACCGCTTCAAAGCAGACAACAGTACAACAGTTCCTCTCCCTCCTGGCATCTGTGTTTGTGTGCCATTCATGGAGAAACACTTCTCTGAAGACATGTCTGCAGTGAGTTAACTTCACTGAAATCAAAGGGCCAAACCTTTGAATGAAGTGTCTGGTTACTAGAGAATGTATCTTTTTTGAGAACTTGATCCTGTTATTTCCAATGGTGAATTAGAAGTGTTGTGACTGAATGATACATTTTAAAGTAGATACTGAAATATTTTCTTATATCCAAACCAGTTCTTTTGAAAAGCACCAGCTGTCACTCACAATGCCTTGTCATGTGCTTGCTCTAGCTTGGCCAGGATTCCCAGTTCCTGTTTAGTAGCACTAAGAAGAAGAGTAAGCTTCTTTAGTAAGAGGAAGGAAAAGCACCATGTTTCCTTGGTTATGCCAGACATTTTGAGTGCACTTACTGTTTAGTGATGACTGTTAATAGCTGTACTGCAGAGGCAAATGAGAAAGACTTGCAAATGCAAGGCACTATTTTTCTTGTGACTGTGTAAGTTATGGTGCAAAGGTGGAGAGTTATGATATGATAATCCATCCCAGGCATAAGTAGGGTAGACATGAAACAAGTTGGTGATGTCTCAAAGGAATACTCTACTCTGAATATTGTATTACTTAATGATGTCACAGGTAATTAAAGTTAGTCTGCTACCTGAACAAAAATGATGTCCTGATTGCTTTTCTCCTTGATTGGAATTATGGCTTCAAAACTGTGCAAAATGCTCCCTAGTTTCAGTAGATGGTCATGCACACTAGGGCAGAAGGAAAATATTTTCATATTCTGCTATGGGCAGGAACACTGGGAAGCTGTGGGGAAAAATTTAAGAACCTCTTAAAACCCCTTTTTTTTTTTTTGGATAAGTTGGGATAAACTTTGGAAACTGGGAATTATTTATTGTTACATATGCCAACCGAAGTCCACTGTAATACCATAGCTTCCTGTCCAAAACTGTTCAGGGAGAATAGAGCTTTCACACTGGTGCTCACTTAAAACTTTTTTAACATAAACCAATTTTAAAGCAAGACTGTCATGTCTTGACCTGCATTTCCAATGTTTTTACTAAATGGTAGGATTGTTTCAGATCATGGAATCATGGGTACTATTGTCATGTAAACCAACAGTAATGATGCCCAGCATAGTTGTGAACATGTTCAGTTGAAAGGAAAAGAAACTAGCAAATGCAAGCAATGAAATTGTCTTTCACTGTGTCAATCCATTTCATACAAGTTTATATTATTCAAATGACACATGATTATTAAAAAAGCACAGAGTAATGTTAATGTGCAGATAAGTGATATCTAAAATTAGTTATTGAATGAATGTAGCAACAATATGTTCATTACTGAATGGAAAAACTGACTAACGTAGTCACCTCTGATAGTAAATGTTATACAAAATACAGCCAAGGTAAAAAACATGTTCAGTCAGTAATATCTGCATCTTCATTATACTCCTTCCTAATGAGATGATTGATGAGAATGATTTACTTTTCATTTTAGTGTACCTTCTGGCAGCACTTTGTATTAGCTGAAGTATAAAAATATTCCTGTCTACAGGATCATGTAGTTCTCTGTAATATATGTTTCCCAATCTGTGTTCCATTGTGCTTCAGCCAAGTTTCTCTTCCAAACAAGAGAAGAAGGAGTTAATAAATGTCTTCGAAAATCAAGAAAACTAACTGAATATATTTTGGGAAGGATCCAGACCTGGCATGGAGAGACAGATGGCTGTGTCTCCTTAGGAAGTTAGTCTTCCTATAGAAGAGTTTGGGTTTTAGGAGCATTTGGTACTGAAAACAGAATTTTCTCTGTGTGGTGCTTGGACCTGTGGTGCAGAGTTGTGAGGTGAGAGAGACCTGGGGCTGAGCTTGGAAGGGTGAGGTGTCACCTTGAGTACCAGAGACATTTTTGTGGTTGCTTATTCTAAAACCTACTAATAACAGAGGTTAGGACTACAGCAGTGGAAAACTTTTAGGAACCGAATCCTCTTGAGTTGCATAAGCCTTGCTGTTTTGGTTAGGATTGTTGAAGCAAAACTACAGAAGCAGCTCTTGCAGACTCAATGATGGTTTTATGCCCCGCAGAGTGTGACAACTCTGTACTAAGAAAAATGATTTTGCTACAAGTTGTTTAAGAAAAACTGGCCTTGGTCTAAGGACATGTCTGTAGAGTTTTATAAATACGTTTTATACGTTGCTGAAAAAATGATTTTTTTTTAAATAAAAATCTTTTCCGATCTATGGTATGGACCATCTTGGAAATCTGCTTTATGAAATCAGGTCCTTCATGCAGAGAAAGAAATTACTCTGGAACAGAAACAATAGGAAATAGGAAAAGACCCTGGCGTCAATCAAAACAGTCTGGCTACTATGCACAAGTGACTGTGCTATAGATACTTAGTTCAGGAATATTCAAAGAGTTTGTATACTGCTGTGTGATATAAAACCTTTACAAAATCCTGTACTGAATTTAAGATATAGTAATCACGTGAAGGACTAATTGTCAGTTCAGTTTTTACACTCCATAAAGTGTTCTTATTCTGTGCCTTCTGTAGCAGTCTCAAGTAAGCATTTTGAGTTATGAAATCTGAACTTTACTCTGGACATAATAGAAAAAGTTAATGTAGTGATTTTTTAAACTGATCTTTAGCTGATTAAAGACTTTTCAGTGAACAGTTTCAAAATGAATGAGATGGAAACCACTTCCTCCCCCAAATTCTTCAGTACTTAAAAATTTACAGAGTCTTCAGTTAAATCTTACAGAGCTAAGAATTATAAAAGAATGTACTCAATGATGCAGGAATAATAAAATGTAGCACCTAACTCCTGTGATATCCTGATAATCTCCACTGCTGTTTAATGCTTTTTATCCCACAGATCCTAAGGAGCTCTAACAATTTTGGTCAGCTGCCTGGGGGCTGGTCTGGAGAAGAAGTGACAAAGAACCCTGTCCTTTTTGACTTCTTCCCAGCAACCAAAATGGTTTTGTCAGCATTGTGAGATGAATTGTAGCCAGCCATAAGCTAAACAGGAATTAGCCACAACTTTAGTAAGTCTTCTCAGGAGCCTTCCTGTACAAGAATAAATCTATTTCTTTGTAGCTCAGAACATGTGACAAGATATTCTTCCACGTGGAATAGGTGCTAACTATAACTCTTCAGCATTTGGGTGAGATCTTTTTTGTGATGAAAAGAATAGTGACAGTGGGTAATTCCCAAATTATTAAAAAAGAATAATTTGCTGGCTAGGTGAGCTCCTGCTGCAACTGGGCCATCTCTGGGAATGTTTTTACATGGGCTTTCTCAGGCACTGCTAAAAATTAGGGGAAATCAAACCTGCAGTTCCTTCCCAGTATAAATTTCTTATGATGTTGTGTTTTCTAGAGGAAGGATTAAAGTGGGGCTGCCGTGGCAAATGTTTCCCTAAAACAGATTTTCTTCCCCTTTGGGTTTAATCACTAATTATTTTCTGTTATCTCACTTGTGGACCAGTGTCAAGTATTCTATAAAGTCATGTATTCTTCCAGAAGAAGTGCTTCCTCCAGGGTGGTTTACTATACAGTTAAATAATACCCCTTCAAGTATTTTACTCTGAGATACTTACAGCTTCAGATGAAATTGCACTCAACTACTTTTGTTTTAATTTATTGTGGCTAGTTCTCACATATATTTAAAACTTACCATTATTATTATTATTATGCTATCCAGATCTCTCTTTTTCTTTTTTTTTTTTTTTTTTCTTTTTTCCCCTCTGAGCAAATGTCAGGGCTATTGAAGTAATAGGATAATTTCTCTGTCCGTGGGTGGAAAATATATGAGATGATGGCATTTGCCACTTTGTATGGTAGGAGGAAGTAGGGGAAAGAACTGCTACCAATTTCAGCGAAATACTTGATTAGAGTTGTACAAAACTAAACCAATTAGCAATAAAAGGCCTTCTTCAATGTAGTGTGCAAAAGAGCACTCCACCTCATATTGGCTATAGTGCTGCTCCAAACCACACATGCCCTTGGACAATTCTTCACTCACACTCTCTGAGAATACCCTTCATTTGAAACTTTTTCTTGTATCTAATTTCACCTCCACGTTTTGCTTTAATGTATATGTCTTCACTGATTCTTCTAATTGCCAAATAAAACCTTCCAAAAAATCACTTTCATATCTCTTTTGTGTTTTTTAGACATTGCCTCTAAACATTCTTTCCCAATTTCTCAGTTCTCTCTACTTTTCAGTTATTATATTTTAAAATTAGAATCTGAAAAATCCTTACAAAACTCCAGCAATATCATTTTGCATCCCAGAGAAAAATGATAAAACCTAATTAAATTTATAAAGCAGAATTTCTGCTTTAAAAAACAGGTCTGAGGAAGTAAAAGGGCAGAATGACAGAAGTTTAAATATATTTGAATATAAACATTTAAACAAATTTGAATGTAATAGGATCTAAATAATTATTTTCATGGTTGTTCTTAGAAATATTCCACTTCATCCTTCTTCCTCCTATTTTAGGATTATATGTTATCCTGTAAGGATTATATACTGTTGATAGAATTCTTTTATGAACTAAGTCTCCTGGAACTATTGAATGAGTTCTTTTTTTTTTCCCCACAGGCTGAATTTGTTGGAAAGACGCTGAACTGACCTTTGAGATAAACAGGGGAGATGACAAATAATTAGTAGTAATCATAATAATAAAATTTATTTCCAATATCTTTTAGTTTCTCCCCCCACCAAATTCCTGAGACATCATACTAGAAGACAAATCTTTTAAACCAGCTCATCTGCCTATAAACTTGCAGAGACTTTCGATTTCAGCAAACAAAATAAATCCTTTTACTACGCAACCACATTGTTCCCAAATGCTCTTTATTATGGCTTTATTACTTTTAGAGCTTCCTATTCCACACTTTTCTTTTGAACTTATCTAATCATAAAGTTTCGGATTTTAATGTAAAATAGGTTACCTGCTTGTTGAATACAATAGAAAATCTATGTTGTCTCATAATAAGAATGGCACATGAAGGGCTCCTGGCACCTCTTACAATAAAAATCTTCTTCATTTTTATTGTAACCTTGCGAAACTGTCGAAGCTGGTGTTTAAATATGTGTTTGGGCTGCCTGATTGCTTCAGACTGGTTGTCTCTGTTTCCTTCTTCTATCTTTGCCTTTTGTCGTGGTTTAACCTGGTAGGCAGCCAAATACTACACAGCCGCTCCCTCCCTCCCTCCCCCCGAAGTGGGACAGGGAGAGAATCGGAAGGGTAAGAGTGAGAAAAACTCATGAGTTGAGATAAAGACAGTTTAATCAAACAGAAAATAATAATGATAATGATAGAATATACAAAGTGAGTGATGCACAATGCAGTTACTCACCACCCGCGCTGACCAATAACCAAGTAGCGATCGCTACTTCCTGGAACACGCCTATCATTCATATACTGAGCATGACGTCACATGGTGTGGAATACCCCGTTGGCCAGCTGGGCTAGCTGTCCTGCCTGTGCTCCCTCCCAACCCTTGTTTTGTTTTGCTTTTTTTTTTCTTGAGCGGAATGTCCTTGACTAGCAGGGTACTTAGCAACAACTGAAAACATCAGTGTGTTATCAACATTCTTCTCACACTAAATCCAAAACACAGCACTAGGAAGAAATTTAACTCCATCCTAGCCGAAACCAAGACACCTTTCCAGGGTCTCAGTGCGCAAAGATGTCTTTTCTTGGAGTGGTTTACAGCCAACCTTTCAAAGAAGGACCTCAGTATTGACCATGATATGTCAGATTTGGCTTGTGTGTGAAGTGTGTGCCTGTTTTATGTGTTCCCTCAACACACAGAATGTTTTTATAATCAACTCAGAACTTAGATCTTTAAGGAAGCATGTGATGGGAGGGAGAAATAACATTTTACACATGCTTGATTGATAGAAACTCTTGGGTCCAAATCTCTTCAAAAATTATAAATACTATTTTCACAGATTGTGAAACAGAGGTTTATACAAGTCTTTCCCTGCAGTTATTTTTTCTGCTACTGTGATCTGGGGATATGTTTCCTAAGCTCCTAAAATCTCACGCTGATTAACACAATACAGAAAAAAGAGTGTGGTGTTGTGTGCCTGTGTCAGCTCTCGGGAAGAGGATCCAGGAGCTGGGATCATACCTCAGCTAGCAGCTGATATCTGTAGTGTCTTCTTGGCTGCTTCAAATATTGAAGGGTGGCCACTTTCTTATTGCACTATTCATGATTCTAGTTCGGAGATAAAAATCTTGTGATTCAGAAAGCACCAGCCCTGCTCAAGACCGCTACTTACCTGGCCAGGGTGCTCTAGGCTGTAATTAACACCTTATTTTCTTGCATTAAAACCTTACTGTTTAAAAGTAGTCAATCAATAGAAAATAGCAGGGTTAAGTATGCCTGTTTAGTCTTAATGTATTTCCATTTGTAAGCCATAGTCTTTAACAACAAACTGTTTTCTTTTAGATGGTAGCTCTATTTGGAGCATAGAAAAGACAAAATGAGAAAGTTAATGAGCAGCTGAATATTGATTTAGCCTCACTGCCTAAGTGTGTGATGACATGTTTTCCATGCTAACTTTTCAGTGGGTTCATCTGCCAGCACAATTCACAGACATTTGTTTTCTCTTAGACATGTGAAAAGGGACATCGTCCCCCTTCCCAATTTTAAGAATAGAAATTGAGACAGAGAGATTAAAATCAGCAGTACCTGCTAAATTTGGATGCTTTCGTTTGAGCCAGGCAGGACCTGACAACATCACAAAATCTTTCCCACATTTGAATCATAGCTTATATTGTTTTCATCATCTCAGCATTTCAGAAATTCAGGTTACAACATCCCAGGTCAGGCATTAAGAAAAAATAACCCACAGCTACTGACAACTTGAGCAGAATGTCATGGATGTGATTTCCTTAAACAGACCATTTTTTTCCTCTTGAGAACTTCTCTTATTCACTGCACATCTTTCAATTTCTCAAAAAAAAAGAAAAAAAAAAAATTCTTTAATATATATGTTGGATCATTTCCAAAGCAGGCTTGTCTTGTGGACTGAATGAATTGGGATTCTTCTGTACCTTACACACTATATTATAGACTGTAATGTAATTAGCCTACCAGTGTACCTCCTGTTCAGCTATACGCAACAGCAAACTGATAAGCCAGCTGACCATTTTGCACATAGAGCTTTAATCATTCTTTGCAGATGAGTATTTTTATTGCTGATCTTGCGAGAATCAAATGAGCAAACCTCTGTTGAGCCAGTAATGTCTTACGGAGGCGTGGAGATCTAACCACAGATTTCTTCTATTATGTTTGGTCTGGCAATGATAACTACCTTTATGATGCCAGTGTGGACAGATTCTGAACATGGACTTTCTGTTATTTTCATTAGGTTGAAGAAGCAGACTTTAAGATATCTTGAATATCTCTCATTATCCTGTAGTCATATTTGGAGCTGCACTGCAGACATAATGAAAGAAGATGACTGATACAAATCCCTCTGTACAGCAAATAAATTTTTAATGTTAGCATCAACCAAAACAGAAGACCTATGTGACACATCCTATTCCTCCAGATCCTCTGAAAGATCCCTTAGAGGACATCAGAATGTCTTTCAGTTCACCCCACACCTCCTAGATATTCTGTTAATATTTGCTCTGTTAATAATGAGCATTACAAAAAGTATGCTCAGTTTTCTATTTTGACTTTGATTCCTTGGTATATTTTCTTTCAAGATGAATATGAGGTTTTTGTGTGCTTTCTGCATCATCTTTGTAGCCTGCACAAGAGACAGGACTTTGTACAGCTTTGCTGATTTACCAGAGAGGAAGAAGTCATATTCAAAATACTGGGTGGGGTTATAGGCTGAACTTAAGGTCTTCCCAACAGGCAAAACTTGCTGCCCGGGGAAAGGGACAAACTGAGCAGGGAACCTTGAGTGTCTCGCTTTCAGCTGCTGCCTGAAAAGGTGAGGCAAATGCTGGTGACACAAAAGTCAGAGGAATCGTTCAATATACCTTGACTTCTCTGTTAGCAGCAATAACAAAACAGCAATAGGGTTAAAGGCAAAGTGTGACTGTGAGGCCATGGCAGTTTATTGCTCTCCTGCAGTCTGCTTCACTAGTTAAGGTCTAGGTCCAAGTCTGGCCGAGAATGCTAGTTCCAACACAGAAAAGGGACTTCACTTACTCTGAAAAGGGACTTCAGTTACTCTGGTCTGAATTTGTATAATTCACTGATTATTGAGCTGGCTCTTTAAGTTTGCTCAGTTGCCTGCCTGCCTGCTTTCATGAAGATGAAAGCTCTTTGTTGGCATGAACATATACATGCATATGTGCGTTCTATATGCATATCTGGGCTATCATGATTAAAAGGCCAATATTTTGTTTTGTTTTGGTAGGATCTTTTTAATGTCTAATTATTGCATCTTCCTTCTAGTCCATAGATATGTTTCATTCATCTAAGAATATTAAATACAATTTTCTGGATTTAAAAGAAAATCTCAGGTTTCATACTTGAATCCTGGTTTGACCCTCATCACTCTCAGATTAGTGAATACTTCCCTTGTAAGAATCCACTTGAATATACGAATAATGATAATGGCATTCCAATATCAAGTATCCTTTATGTAAGATACTGCCTGTTACTGATGATCCATTTGTAGTACATGCCACATACTGATTCACTTACAATGAGTTGGAAGGAAAGCTACAGGACTAGCCATTAAAGAAGATTGTAGACCAGCTAAGTAACATACTTTTTTCCCCACGCACCTTCTAAAACTTTTCCCTTACCTCTTTTTTATTCTTAAAATACTGGCTTTATTGACTGCTGTTGACTGAATATGTATCACAGCTGCAAATGAAATAACTAAATTGGAAGTTGACCATTGGTTTTGAATGTATGCTGTTAGCCAATGGATCAGGTACGTCAGACTCTTCCGTATAAAATTGGTAGTAGCTGTGGGGGATCTAGATTAAACCTTTGGTATTTTACTGAGATAACTGGAGGGGGGAAAAAGCTTCTTTCAGGAAAAACACACAACTAAAGCATTTCCCTGAAACCGCCAGGCAGATGGTAGTTAAAATCTAAAAGGCATATTTATTAAACAGCCAGTAACAAATATTCTGTAACGTTTATCAAATGCTATTGTCAGGTAAAGTAGCTATTTGGTAATGCCAAGATGTGAAAAGAAATGCGTTTTTCAGAGAGCATTTAAATTTTCCAAATTTAAATAAATTCTCTATGAATTCAATGTTTATATGTTTTTCGAAGCTTAAATATATTAAATCAATGTTTTTTACTTTATTTGTGAGAAGTGAAGACTTCAAAATTTACATGTGTTCAAATGTTTCACATCTATTCCCCATTTACGTTTTCCAGATCCTCTAGTTAGGCTCTCCCTTTCTAGTGTCTTGGCAATGTTATAAGGAACAATTAGTGTTACATCCAAAAGTTAATTGGTCTCCTTGGTGATTTAAATTATGAAACTGTTGGGTGACTAAGAGGAAAGTGACATACCTGAAACTATTAGAAAGCTTGTTCTTTACAGAAAGATGAGTGCTTAAATATTCAGGTCACACTTGGCACTACTTACCTATTTACACTCCTGATATTTGTCGTCGTTTGTCATTTAGACTCATAATTGGCAAATTGGTACTGCAAAAACAACTGGACCAAACTGAGCAAATAGGTGACAGGCTTCCTGATGTAACTGATGGATGAGTAATGGCTCAATAAGATTAAAGCTATCCTACATCACAGACCCAAGGTAATCTTACCCAATCTTCCTCATGGTGTTAATATCAGGTAAGAGTTGATGGTAAAAGGAATATATTTTCTGAGAGGAAAACCTTTCAAAGTTTTATAATGAAGAAATAGGTAAGTTTTTTTTTTTAAATTACACTTTTTATTATATTACATAAGATAAAACATGGGAAAAATAGTGTGCTGAAGGGCTGTCTTTTCTAGTGTATTATGTGAGTTGACTTATAAAGATTCTGGTTCCCTAAGCAGTAGCCAATCACTCAGTGTCAGCCACAAGTCAATTTTTTTGAGGGTAAAAAACTTGCACTGTTTTATATCTAACTCTTGATGCTGAAGAATTAAAATGCAACATCATTGATCTGTTGGTCTGTCATTAGCAAAGAACATAGTACTGTCAGGGAGCTTAACTTAGTAGTGACAAATAGCGCAACTGTCTCTCTGAGACTGATTGTGTGACTTGAGCTGTTGCCTGTCTAATATTTTGCCCAATATTACTCTTTCATAAGAGATGAAACAGACAGTAATTTTGTGACACCAAGTGACTATGTTTAAGTTTACTTCTCCATCCCTGAAACTGTACTGGGAAGCCTGGGACTCATCAGAGCTTCATATGGGCTCATATTCAGATACTTATATTTTATTCACTTATTCTATCACTGAGGGGATCAATATCCCTAATATGCATCACAGTTATCTTCTCTTCACTGATCAGGTTCAGCTAAAATGACATACTGTGGTACTGGCTGTCTCAGCCATTCAGTAAATTCACAACTTAATTCTTACAAAATGTGGTGGGCAAAAGTTATTTTCTGGTGTTAAGTGCTTGACTTTTAACATTTTGATAACAAGATTGATTTTTCTCACTTGCATCAGGAAATGCTGAAATTTATTCTCCAGTCTTCTTTCCCTCCTGAGAAGGATCTGTTCTTACACAAACATTCAGATGGAGAGCAGGCACCTGCAGTTCTGATAATGAAAATTACCTCAGTAATTGAAATGCTGAAATGCTGGGAAATACTGAAAACCAAGATATTAGAGGGAGGAAAGCAGTAGTGATTGAGCCATGAGGGTTATGGAATGTATGGATGAGAACGGTTTAGGAAGTTAGAGATCAAGGCAGGCACATAAAGAAAGACAAAGACGTAAGATTTTAAGGCTCTAGTGGGCAACTGCTCGAAGAGGCTGAGGTCTGCCTGCTAGCCAGTTTTATTAGCTCTCCTGATAACACACCAAGGGCAGCTGTAGACGTAATATTTACAAAATACTGTCTCCTTTGAGCAAATAACTGCATAACCTTGACACCATCCTCTGCCCCCTCACCCCACCTCCCAGTGCACTCAGCTTACCAGGTTGATGGGCATGGAAAGCCCAGACCTTAGCTGGGGCATGCACTGACACTGTCTCCCAGGAACTGTCCTCCAGGTTGTACCTTGCCCAATCAATCAAATACTGCAGGGTACCCTGGGATATCTGACAATCCAAGATAGCTGATACAATATCCTCTGGCCCTGGACCATAACCAGAGCCAGAAGTTGAGGGTGGCCCTGGAAGGGATTTGGGTGAACAGGTTTTAAGAGGGAGATATGAACAACAGTATGAATCTTGGGAGCATACAGAAGCTGCAGATGAAACGTGACCTTACTCACCCAGGCCATGATTTTCTCTGGGCCCAGGTAATGGTGGTTTGACTTAGAAGATGGGTGCACTGAATGAACATATTTACTGGACAACCAGGGTCCTCTTTTCCCAGCTGCTCTTGAAGAAACAAACGTATGTGCAGCAAGCACTCAAGGGAGTCTCCAGGGGAAAATCCCCTGGACAAACACTGGAGTAGCTGGCTGGTCATGGTGGTGAAAACCCCACTACGCATTCAAAAGGGTCTACTCCATGGAGGAGTGGACACTACTGTTGCAGGCAAATTTTGCCAGCAGGAACAGATTCCCAGTCATCCTGATGGTAACTAATACAACAATGGAGATACTATGTCAGGATCTGGTTCACCCGATCCCTGTGATCATCAGGTGCTACAGGGTGGAAATGCAGACTTGCACCTCAAGCTGGGCAGAAAACTGGGGCCCTTGATTCGTAACCATGTTGTCCTGTGGGCTATGGCAATGAGACACATGCTGCAGCAACAAATGTGCCATCTGAGGGGCTGCGGTCAGCTTCTTCAGTGGAATAAAACCAGCCACCTTTGTAAACACCAGCACCACCAGCAGTGCTGTGAGGGGGGCAGCGTCCCTACATCTCCCACAGTCAGGCACCCCAGATTGAGCTGGGCTAATCAGAGTGTGCCCAGGAGGACTGGATGAAGCACAGAAAAAGAAATGAACTTCCAACACTCAGGGCAATGAGGAGCTGTGGAAGCAGTACCTGCGCCTCCAGGGGACCCTGACGGGTGTCCCTTCAATGGCAAAAATAGGACAAGGTACAGATCAGCTCTGCATTGGCCCAGGAGCCTTCTTCTACAAACTTTGTGCAAAGAGTCTTTTACTGTCTCTGGCACAGACTGAGCAGGGGGCAAAAAAGAGTGGCTGAAGCATGAGATCCCCCCAAAACACCTCCATCCTCACAAGTGAGGAGGTGTGGTCATCTCAAACCCCATCTCCTCCAGTGCTTGCAGACTGAACCCACTGCAAGGACTCCATCCCTTATTGGATGCGGGGGGG
>NW_009234399.1:2642-3246 GCF_000690835.1 Fulmarus glacialis | reverse complement strand
GGCAGGGCCTTTGCTTCCTGTGGCCAGCCCTCCGTGGCCCCCTCCCATGCCTGGGCAGTGGGTGACAAGGGCCATGCCAGCCGTCCGGGACTCTGCTGCAGTCCCCAGCCCCACTCCCAGCTCGCTGGAGCAGCAAATCCCCCTTCCCCCCGCGCCTCCGCTGGCACCCCGTGGCCAGAGGGGGCGGGGCGGGGACTCCTCGCGTCTGCCCATCGCATGCCGATGTGTCCCAGGCACAGCACAGCCTTTTGCCCATGGAGCTGCACCCGGGCCGGACCAGAGCGACCGCAGCCTGTGGCACGCCGGCCCCCTGCTCCATGGAGGGGACCCGTGCGGTCATGCTGCGCCAAGGGCTGTGCTGGCAGGGAGTCACGGGGTGCAACACCAGCCGCGCGCTCCCAGGGCGGGACGTTGGTTTTAATGTGGTGAGAAATTGATGGATGGTTCTGAGCGAGCAAATGTTCACTGTAAATTACCCATGTTAGGTTCCAATCCGTGGCTAATTCATTAGACACACATTTCTACACAAAAATAAAAAGCCTTTTGCATGTATTGTTCACCAAATGCTCTAAAGAAAAGATGTGGGGAGGCGAGGCAGCCCCTT
>NW_009234399.1:0-2577 GCF_000690835.1 Fulmarus glacialis | reverse complement strand
CCCAGCCGAGCAGCCTGCCAGGGAAGCGCTGCCAGCACCTGCCCGTGGGGCTTGGCACCTCTCTGAGACCGGAGGGGCTGGGGAGGAGCACACGGCACGGCACAGAGCACCGACCACCGGCTCTGGCAGGAGAACAAACCCTGGGCATCGGACCCGGCAAAACGCTGGGATGGCTGTGAAGGCCCATTCCCATGATCTAGCACCATTTAGAGTCTTATTAATGGAGTGGGAAAGCTAATTGTGATGAAAGTAACGATGGCGCTAAACAGATAATTCTGCACTGAAGGGCAAGAGAGATTTTAAAAAAGTGAATAAAAAAGGAAAAGACAGAGTAACCAGTCTTTAAAAATACAGAGATCAGTAAGTGAGGATTCATTTTTTTATTAGCACAGGGATCTCAAGGGAGGCATGCGTCTGCATCCCCAGTGCCTGAGACTGCACAGCTCTTAATAAATGGCACGCCAGCAATGCTGGGCCTGCCCGCTTCATTACCATGACTACTGCACTCTGCTTTTACAGAAAACCAAATATTGAACAGAGAGCAGATGTGTGGAGGATCCCAGCCCTCCCAAGCCATCAGTGCCATCTCCGCAGGCAGCCGCGATCCCCGGGAGGGAGCACTCGGCCGTGGGGCTGCGGGGCAGGCAAGACGGTGACCGTCCCCGTCCCGCACACCCGGCCACGGGAGCCTTCACACCTGAGCCAGGGGAGCCGGGACGAGGCCAAGCCCTGGGCAACGGGCTCAGGAGGAAACCCTTCTCCAGGGAGCTTAAAATTACTGCCTGAGTGGAGCAGAGCTCCTTTCCCCACCAGCAGCGACAGGGAGAGCCCAGCCAGGACCCCACCTCACGGCAAAGGCTGCAGGAGCGAGACCCTTCCTGGCGCTGGGGATCCTCTTCCCCTGTGCCAGCTGTTTCGCCATGCCTGCCTGCGGCCGGGAAGCTGCAGGGCACTCGGTGCACCGGCCCAAAGCAGATGCGCCCCAGGGATGGAGGATACGTGGTAGAGACATCTCATGTGCAGCCTCCCTGTGGGGCTTGGCTGCTGACTTCAGCACACGCCAGGACCTAGAAACTCAGCATACATCCCGTGGCTCCTTCTTCCTGCAAAGACTAGCACAGGAGGCAGTGGGGAGGGAATTTGCATATCAGGACTGCTGGAGGTTATTGCTTTCATAAATACATGGCATGCAAGCACTCGAGGTAAGCAAGACAGAAGGAGAGTCCATGTCTCAGCACGGCTCCTGCCTGCAAACAGCCTTCGCCTCGTCTTGCATTTCAAGGACTCCCCAAGGCCCATCTCTGCCCGGCGGCTACCAGACTCCTGCTCCCCTGGTGCCCCCGGGGTGTTCTGCTCCCCAGTGCTCTCCCACCCTCACTGTGCATTTCTATTCACCCCCGTAAATGTTCTAATACTGTAAAAGATCCACCAGAAACCTTCCACTCCAGAGGGATATATATTATCTAAATTTGATAAGACAACTTAATTTCTCTCCGTGTCTGTTACTGGTGATAAAACTGGGAGACTTTTATGACCTGGAGTCCTCTGTAAGATTGTCAGGAACTTATTATACAAGGTATAACTGGATTTCTCTCCACAGATGGCTCGCAGCCATGAGCTGTAACGCAATTCTGCAGCACATTTGGTAGAATAAATGCAAAGAGCTTGTTACAGTGAGTTAGATAAGAGAGACGGGAACACGGCTCTCGCAGGCTAATTCGGCATCTGATCTGCCTTTTCCCTCGCTGTGAAGGACGACTTGGAAAAGTGCATTTCACAGTGAGGAAGGAGCCAAGCCCTTCCCAGCGTCGCCTGGGACCGGCACGGCAGAGCCGCCTGCCCTGGCCCTTCATGCACACAGCAGCCATTTCCCCGGCAAACCAGTACCGGCAGGTGCCTTCCCGCACGGTGGTGAGGGACGGCAGGTCCCTCTCTGAGGCCCTTATGGCAGGCTCATCCATTATAGTTATCACACAGCCCATTCAGGCTCTGACCAGATAAAGACTGGTGATTTTTTATTTACTGATTTTTTATTTCAGCATCCTGTGGGCCGGATGCCATGCAGCACACTCATTTATCTCAATTTGCTCCCTCCTACCTCCCATCCCTAATTTTTCAGCAGAGCCTTGGAGGTGAAAGCCTTATCTATGTGGTTCTCCTGCACATGGAAAGCAGTCGTGGCCTCTCCTTGTAAGGGCCCTGATGGGGCTATTTGCTGTTGAAGCAGTGGCTATGTGGACAGGAGATGCAATTCGTCCCTCCGCAGCCGCACACAGCCCCGGGCCAAGCCAGACCCTGCACTGCTGTGCCTGAGGCAGCAGTGGGGCTCATGCATGGGGCTGCAAAGGCTCCTGGTCACGCAGCGGCTCTCCAGTGACCATCCCCAAACAACAAATACGCTTTTTTTGTTAGAGCAACCGGGAACTGCTGGAAACGATTAGCCAGTGACAGCATCTTCCTCTCGCGGCGGTTCGGGCCGCCTGCTCTCACTCAGCCCCACTGGGCTGCAATCCCTGGTGCGGGCAGAGCCCTGCGCACCCTCCCCGCGGCTGCTGGCAGCACCCCCATGTGCACGCT
>NW_009234398.1:0-280 GCF_000690835.1 Fulmarus glacialis | reverse complement strand
AGGGGCCCCAGCCCCGACTGGGGTGGCCCCAGTGTCCCCTAGCCCCTTACTGGGGGGGGCCAGTATCCCTAGGCCCATACTGGGGTGGCCCCAGTATCCCCTGGTCCCTTATTGGGGTGGCCCCCGTGTCCCCAGCCCCATACTGGGGTGACCCCAGTAGCTCCTAGTCCCTTACTGGGTGGTCCCTGCTCTCCGCAGTGTCTCCAGTGTCCCCCACTCCCCCTACTGCGGTGTCACTAGTGTTCCCCGTATCCCCCAGCCCCGTACTGGGGCATCCCCA
>NW_009234397.1:0-25725 GCF_000690835.1 Fulmarus glacialis | reverse complement strand
TATGATTCTATGATTCTATGATTCCCTGAAGCTAAATAATTAATGAAAGACTCTGATTAGCGTGAACCTTGTGGAATCACCAGCCAGCATGGAATGACATTTATTTTCACCTCTCGATGCCTGAGATGGGGCTTTGCTGAGAGGCCAAGGATGGATGGGCTTCCCGGCCGCCGAATGGGAGGCTGTCCTGCAGCCAAAAGGGCTTGGCTTGGGGTTTATTTTGGAAAAGAAGGTTTCTGCCCTGCTTTGTGCTTAGGCTGCCACAGACAGAAGCAGCCTTCAAAATTTGAACGCTTTGCAAGTGATGGAGATAAAATACACTTCTTTTCCATGCAGCAAAGACATCCCGCATAAGTAGCACCCAGCAACTTTTTCACCTTAGTGCCTCATTAGAGGCACCACATCTAAGAGGGTTTTTTTCCCTCTCACCAACAAACAGGGGTCAAGCAGAAGATACTGGGGGTGTGGCTGCCAGGGGTCAGGCTCAGGTCCTGCAAACCAGACCACCAGAGCAGGACCTGGCTCCTGCAGCAGGATCAGGCCCCATGGAGTCATGCCTGTAGCAGTGGGTTTCCAGCTCGGCCTCCAGTGGCAGAGAGAGCTGGTGTCCCTGAGGGGTGAGAGCCCTTCTAGTGAGAGACTGCTGCATGAGAGATGCAGGAAGAGCTGGTGGCTGTCGCTTAAGGTCCATTTTCTCCTAAAAGTTTGTTCTTTCTCATTCAATTCCTCATACAAAACACACCAGCCACCCGAAAAGCTGTATTGAGCCCTGCCTATGCCACGCAGGTTTGTGCGAGCCACCGCCCTTTCCCCAGACCTCCCTCATTTTGCGTTCAAACTGCAAATAATCTGGTTTTTACCATGACCCAGGGAGGAGAGAGGCTGCCCAGCAGACACATGGAGCTATTACATGAGAAAATTGGGTATCTTTGGGGTCTCAAAATGCAGAGGAGGGTATGATCTTCACCTCCCCAGGGAGGAGATGAAAGTAAAGCAAAGGGATTACATTAAAGCTGAACTCTCCTGACCCCAAATGCCACTGCCATAATGACACCAGCTCCAAAACCTGCTGTCCCGGCCCTGCCTCACGCATTTCACCCCTAAGCAGCAAAGGGGCACATTCATGTTCTCAGGGAGGATGCTTTCAATCCCCGCAGCAACACCAGTCAGGCAACTCGAAAAGTTGCCTCTCCCTAAAGGGATTTCCTCCTCAGCCAGAGTTTTGTACAAACAGGAGGTAAAGGACTCGTTGCAAGGAAAAGCAAATATTTTGGAAATCGTGCACTTTAAGTCTATGCTTGGTTTCGCTTCATCCAACACATGTTTCCATGGAAGCAGAGGAGGGAGCGGGCAGCCTGTGGCTGCAAATCACAGCTATCTCACTGCCTGCTCCCGAGTCTGAAGAGACAAATGGATCATTAAAAATAAAACAAAACTGAAATTTAAAAAATCCCTTTTGATAGTAGATAGCTGATATTTAGTGCTGCGATGTTGTTTTTAGGGACTCAAGCACATCACAGCTGAATGAAACCAAACTTGGACTCATTCTCAGAGGAAACAGAGTATGCGCTGAATAAAATGATTTTTGTTCTTTTGTTGATCACATTGGTGTAGTGGTTGTGTGAGCACAGAGAATGTCAGCACAGCACACAAAGGGAGTTATATAAACAGATTAAAAAGATGTTTTCAGCATGGTTTGGAGGAGTGTATTGCAGGGAGAGGCCAAAACAAGGATGGTTTGGGAAATACGGATTGTTCAGGAAAATGGAAGGTTTATCTGTTGATCCAAACCCGGTTCTGATCTCAGGAGTGAGTCTCCTGAAGTCAGTCTGTCTGTCAGTCAGTTGCTTTTATTGACATGTCCTTTGAGCAGAAACTTATTTTTGACTATAACCACAAAGTTTTCCTGGCCTTAAACTAGCATCTTGAGGCATCACCACATTCAAACAAAACATGCAGTTCCTAAGAGCTTGCAAGTGTGTTGCAAATACATCTTCCTGCTGCTGAGCCAGGCACGTTTCACTGGGAGTAATTACCATATATCCTCAGGTAAGAGCTGCCTCTTACCCAAAATGTTGCACTCAGCGACTTGAACACAGCCGCTCTGCGCAGCTGCTCTCGAGCGACTGAGCTGGATCTACCCGGTTGCCTCGCGCCAGCTCCCAGCAAGGTAGCGGGGCTGATATATGTGCAGCCATTATGTGAGCAAATGCAAAATGTCCTTCCTGCACTTACCCCGCTCCTCAGACAAATATATATCTGTTTTACAGCAGCCTGCCTTCTCCCAAGAGGCAGCAGAATTTCTCCCTGGTAGATTTTTTTTTTTCTTCTTTCTTGACTACAGGGCAAGAAAAATTAGGCACACTTACAAAAACTGCCAATTAGAAAATATAGTTGCAGACTCTAGTGAGTTAAAAATCCTGAGTTTTTAGTGCTTGTGAGATTTCCTCCCCACAGCTCTGTGTAATGGAATTGGAGCTGTTCTCTACAGCTGCCTGAATCTGAATTTCTGAATACTGTGATCAATACTGTATTGAATACCAATACCTATGATCTAATGACAGCTCTGTGTGCTTCTATTACTTAAGTTTAGTAGATAGCTTTCAGGGAGAGAATAGCAAAAATTGAAAGAATGGGTCAAATCAACTTGAGTTTGTTAGATACTACATCCAAACAGGGAAATATGTGAGATGAAAAGAAATCTATTGAGGAAAATGAAGGGATTTAGCTTGGACCAGGGCTGACTCTATTTCCAGAGCCCACAAAGGTCCCAGATAACTCTATACCAGCAAATCCCAATGAGCAAATGGCAGTATCACCAAAGGTATCATTCTTGCCTTTTCTAGCCTGTGAAATTCACTGCTAAAAGGGGGGTTCAAGCCAGCAGACCCAGACAGGGCAGGGCCCTGCAAACAGCTTTATACACAGGCTGGAGGCAAAGTCTGCAGTGGTGCCAAGTACCAGCATCCTGGCAGGACCTGCAGGGAGTAGGGAAGCACTGGTTTAGTTTTCATCTCTGGTTAGTGCTTGGTTTCTTTTTTCATCCCACCAACAGGAACTGCCTGGTGGAACTGGTTGGTAGCATGAACTGTGATAATCCAGGATTTCTTCCTTTTTTAAAAATATGGACATCAAATCATAATAGTGATTTGCGGCTTGTTTCTGCCTATGCCATTAATGAGCAAGCCATTGAGTGTCCACTGGGCCCAATGGCCTGAAGGTGAAAGGCTCCTGTATCCCATTCCCAACCCTGAGCCCATGAGGACAAGGCTCTGCAAGTTTTACAAACATGTAACTCAGCAAAGGAAGAACAGTGCACCTAAATTCTTGGACCAAATAGGAATGAAGTGGAAGGTGAGCGGAAAACTAGTGCAGATGAATCTGGAGGATATCAGAAAAGCATTTGCCTCTAGACAGTGCAGGATATTGATCTGCAGTCACATAGCAGCACATGCTGGACAGGAAGCATCCGAAATGCATCAGAAATTGGCTGAGGGAAAGGGAGAAAGCTGTCAATAAAATCAAGCAGTGTGGCAAAGAGAGGAGGAAGGAGGAGGCAAGCAGGGCAGCTAGCGCTGGAGCCACGGGTGTTTACCTCGTGCCGTGTATCAGTGACCTTGAGAGTGATGCCATTATCTAATGATGCCAAATTGTAGGAGGCACAGAACAAATTAATTACAAATGGGAGATTAGGCTTACGGTCTGATAAGCAGCTCACGGAGTTCAATGAAGAGAAGTTTTAATGAGATTAAGTGACAAAGCCATCACTTAGAAGGAAGCATTAAACAGACTACAGACAAGGAGAAAGAACTGGGGGCGAAGGCAGAGAACTATTAAAACCATCTGTGTTATTAAAAGAAGAGTAAACAAGGCCTGTGCCTCTCAGGGAGAAATGGAGATGATAGTAAGGCGAGCTGGCACTACTGGTGGGAACTCTTCCCTTGAACGTATTGTATGCAGCGTCTGAGTCAGGCTCGGTGGAGCACAGCAAGGGAAACCCAGTGCACGTCTGGGACCGACACAATGAGCAAAGCACTGGCTGACTTGGTGTGAATTACTGCAAGGAAGAGGTCTGTGGGGAAGTCCAGGAGGCCTGGTGTTACTGGGGGACAGCAATGTGTTGGAGCTGGACTTGATAGAGAACACTTTTGCCATGGCCCACTTAAAGAGCAAATGCAGCAGGGCACTGGATGGTAGCAACCAAGGAAAGAAACAGGCTAACAGTTAATATTTCAGGCCAAGAAGGGCAGCTTTTAAATAATTATAGCTACTGCTAACGATGAATAATTAAAGCAGACCATTTGGTCCTCTGGCCCTTATGTAGTTCCGTTCTTCTAATGTATACAGCAGAAGCATCATTTATAGTACGCGACAGGAGGAATCATGCGCTCGCATGGGCTGGTTGTGCTTCTTCTCTTATCAAACCCACTGCATCCTTCTCCACAAGTTGTATTTAAAGTTGAGTGCAAATATAACAGGAACAGGAGCAGCTTCGAATCAGACTGATGAGGGACCCGGGGTGTAAAGGCAGCCCTATCTAACTGTGCAGCAAACAGCCTGGCAGTTCTGTGCAAGGGTAGGGATTGGAGATAACGTCCTCTGTTCACATTACCTACAAGTAATGGGTCAAAACAGTTGCTGAAGAAGAGGAGAGACTCATCTCGTCCTTCAGAGGTCATCAGACTTCTCTATGTCTGTTTTACAAAGCAAATATTAGACACATTTCCTCATCTTTCCTCTTCATGATGGGATAGGTGCAGTTGGGGTGCCTGGGGCTGACTGACATTGCCAGGCATGTAGTGACTAACCAGCGCAAGGGATTACCAATTCTCACTCCTCAAATGGATCCAATTAGGGAAAAGGTTTGGGAATGAAGCAGAGCAGACCCCAGCCCCCTCGCTTGTCTCCCCTCTCCCTCGCCTTTCCACCCACCCCTCCACATGAAGGGTAACAACATGACAAGGGACTGAAAAAAGAAACAGGCACCAGGCAAAGCAGGACTGACCCTGAGCCAACACAAAATGGTGGAATTTCCTGGTTTCATGTATTAAACAATCCTCATTAGAAATTCATCCTGCAAACTCTCCAAGGAGAGGACCTTACTGCATGTTCATATCTCAGCTAAAACAAGATCCTGATCTTGACTGGGTCTCCAGACACTACAAGTAAAATAAGATCTAAAAACAATAATCAGCACAGAGCTTTCTTTTTCCTTATAAAATCAGGGAGCAATTTGTGCACGTTAAGAAACACGTCTAGCACTACGGCCTTTCAAAGTCATCTGCTATTCCCCTGACTTCTCTTGCAATGCAGATTATCCAAATGTGGATCCCTGGGTGCTCTCTGATACACAATTCCAGTAAATATTTACATCCCCTTTCTTCCTATTTTGGTTTGAAATATGCTAAAAGGATACACAGGAGGTGCCTCAGCATTTTACAGAGTC
This sequence comes from Fulmarus glacialis, assembly GCF_000690835.1. NCBI lineage: Eukaryota > Metazoa > Chordata > Aves > Procellariiformes > Procellariidae > Fulmarus > Fulmarus glacialis. The sequence goes on along the minus strand of NW_009234397.1, from coordinate 20,279 downwards.
CTCACTTTGGTCAGCAAAAATGAAATCCTGCGGGAGGGACAGCCAAAAGCATGTTGCGTTCTCACCTTTCTGGAAAGAGTCAAACACCCACAGTTAAATCTTGTTTAAAAAAACTGCACAAAACCAAAGTGTGTGGCAGAGCCTTCTTCAGTGATTTGATTTTTCAAATCTCTTTTTCCTTTGGTGGGGATTACCCAAGATAAACTAACAGAGATGGACTCTCCCCATTTCTTAGGATCTGTCGCTGAGGAAGGGAGAACCGATCCTCGGAAAACACAAACCTCAGTGGTTTAGGATGCACATGCTTTGTGCATGTTTCCTTGTTTGTCCTCGTTTTCCCGAGCCAGTGCTGACAGGGATGAGATGATAACTTGGTCCACATGCCTGGTCACATCTGGCTTGACCTGGATGTAAAATCCCAAGGAAACCCAAGCTCGGGCTGGGAGGGGGCTATGAGACCTTCCAACGAGCCCCTGTCCTGAGTGATAGGGACCAGGACCTCAAGGCTTACCACAGCATGCCCCAGCAGGGACGTCCTTAGAGATAGGTCAGCCACGAACACCTGTACTGTAACGACTGTTTTATGGCATTTGCTGGAAGTGGAAGGGATGGTCTTACCCTGGCGTGTGAGTGGGGCTCTCCTCTAGTGGGGATGGCGTGGGGGCTTGCTTTGCTTTTGGCTCCAGGAACAGGAGGAAGCATTGGACTCTGCAGGAGCCCAGAGAAACCGAGGATGTGGTATTTGGATGCAGCTGAGCACAGCTGGACATGCTGATATTGGCTTTGTGAAGGCCCAGACAGTTCCTGCTGTCTGTGTTTCTGCTGCATGATTGTCCCTTTGCTTTCTCTGCAAAACCTCCATTTAGCAGCACCGGGAACTCTCTCTACTGAGCAAGCACAAAGCACGCAGGAGCGGGAAGGCTTAGGTCTAGAATTATACATATAGGTATGATACATATCTATGCCTGACTCAAATCCATGAATAGAAACTGCAGATCTGAACTCCACCCTTGCCCACAGGGCAAAAGGAAAGCCTGCATCTGAAAAAATCCTGAAAATCTCAGCTGCTAGCATCTCCAAATCAGACCGACAACAACAACAGGAGCTGAAGCCAAGTGCTCTGAATATTTTCTTCCAGAATACCCGGGAGAGCTCGGCTATATGTAGCAGAGCCATTTACATAGTGTTTGAGGCAACATTTCTAGTCTTAGCAGACAGAGAGGTGCCAGGAAATGATTCTTCTCCCCAGGCAGGACTCAAACCACAGCACAGCCAGGCCTGTGAGTCCATGATTATCACATTGATCTTTTCAGCCCCCGCCATGTAGTATCAAGTGTGTGTTAGATGGCTACTGCTCATCCCAGATACTCCTCTTAGCTACTGCTGTGGGTTGTAGCACAGTGAATACTGCAAAAGCATTGCTTTTCGGTTTCTCTGGGCTCCTGCAGAGTCCAATGCTCCCTCCTGTTTCTGGAGCCAAAAGCAAAGCAAGCCCCCACGCCATCCCCATTAGAGGAGAGCCCTACTCACACGCCGGGGTAAGACCATCCCATCCACTTCCAGCAAATGCCATCTGACCCCAGGAACAGGGTCAGATCCTAATGATACTGAAGATGAGGCTTCAGTTCCCACACCTTCCCTGTAATGCAGAACAGTTTGATGAGACATTCTTTCCCTGTTTCTATGGGATTTGAAGTGGAGGGAAGAGGGGGGGATACCTGCAGACAGATGCCCAGATTGGTCCAGGAAAGGGGCTCTCACCTGGATAAGGAGCACTGGGGGAAGACATTGCAAAACTTGTGATTGACTTTTAACCAGGGGAGCAGCAACAGAAGAAAGCAAGGCACTTTTAAAGGGAATAAGAGGAGACGGCATGTTCTCCAGACAGATGTGGCTGACAAGGGTTAATCTTTCAGACTTCGTGGCTCTACTTGCTATATCACAGTTGCCCCATCAATGCTGTGGCCCTAGACAGCTGCCTGCTGGCCATTATCAGCTCTTTGCAATACTTCTCCTCAAAGGGAAGGTCTGCCATCACAAACTGAGCTAATCTGGGCCCACAAGTATCACCAAAGTCACACCTGTGTGCATGGCCAAAACATTCACTCTCTCTTTACAAAAGGCTTGCACCCAGCAGCACTCAGCACTTAAGGGGTGGGATCCCAGGCCAGATCCTCTGTGAAATCTGTGACACTGCGGTGTCGTTTGGCATTTTCTCTCCAGCACCCTCATTTATTTCCCTTTGCAATGTCAGTTTGCCCGGCCAGCTCAATGAATAATTCAGCACCATTAAGCAGGTGTCAAAGCCGCTTCGGCACTTAGTAGGATCAGTTCTTTGGCCCTTTTCTCCATCTAAACTTCATTCCAACATAATCTCCCCTTCATTGCTGCTGGAGGAGCAAAATCTACAAGTAGAAAGCACATTGCCATATCTATATGGAAATATAGCTATATATATGGAAATAACCCCTTTGATAGAAATGGGGTGCTGCTAACTATTCTGCTCAATGCATGGTGCCTTGCTGCTCCTGCTCACTGCCACTATGAATGATGGAGAAACCTTCTATTTTTTTAAAGACATCTATTGGATATAAGGGTCAATAACCAGGCAATAAGGAAAATCTCACAAACCAGGATTCAGAAAAACCTGGGGTCATTTCCCAGTTCTGTTGTGTATTCCTGGTGTTATTGCAGTGAAATCAATTCATCACACCCAACAAATCAATTAATCATATGATAAATTAGTCAATCTCAGTCTCTTTCTCACCAGCTTTTCTAGACAAAGGGGCTTTAAGATGGGTGTGCACGTGTTTCAGCATCCTATCTGTAAGATGACAATAATGTCATCACCTTTCTTGCTTCGCCTGGAGATTTGGACTGTTTCACTGTCCCTCGCTGCCAACCTGCAACGCTGAGAAAAGTGGGGCTCTCAGCATGGACAAAACCTGCAGGTTCACTGCTTCTAGTAGTCCTGTCACTGTGACTGAATCATCTTTATTTCAGTCCCCCAAAATCACACTACTCAGACCCTTTCCCTGCAAGGACTGAGGGCTGTTTTCTCTGGAACACCAGACATAACTGCACACTGCAACTTCTGACCCAGTTTGCTTGTGCAATTACCATGTCTGAGAGAACCAGGCAGCAGACTCAGCACATAATACCCAGCTGCAATAACTGTCTGTGCAAATAAAGTGTATAGGTGAGTGCTCGTTTCAGAAGGCACAATTGCTACTATGGCTTTTATTAAATCCCACTCATTTTATGACTCCCTGGTTGGAGCAATAAACCTTTCACTTTCAGCTAAGGGTATACATGGGCCTGCTGTTTCAGCAGCAGCAGCAAAGCTCCAGCAGCTCCAGTGCAGGCATCTGAGACGAACACCGATGGCAGCCCATTCCCTCGCTTTGGAAAGTAACTTCCATTCTTTGGAAAAGCTCTTGCACTTAACCTAAGCAAGTAAGCATAGCTGCTCTTGTTTCAATGGTACATTAGCCAACAAAGTAACCTTCAGAAATCCTGACTATTAATCTCCGTTAGCTTTTCTGTAAGCTTTCATACTCTTCTCCTTGCCGGTTGCCCAGATACAGACCTTGTTTTGTGGATGTTATCAGCATTTCATTAGGAAGTATGCAATAACTCCCCCCTGCCTCTCTAAGGAACTGTCTATATTTCTAAAAGAGAGTAGAAAATCCTGTCTATACAATGCCTGCCTCTGCTCTGCTGCTTTTAAATGCTGCGAAAACAGTGTCTCCAGGATTGTCGGAGGCTGGGTTTTAATCTTATACCACTGTGGATCCCAACTAATATCAAGCAAGGCAGAAGGTTGATACCCGCCAGGCTGTGGGTGGCATCAGACCTTGGAAATCTGCCTTTGTTTTTTCCTTTAAATTCTGCAATCTCATTGCATCTTCTATTCAAAAGATAAGAACTAATTAAAAAAATTTACATTTTGCTCATTTGTATGAAATGTGCTGCTCCAACAGTGTTTACATCTAGCCAGATGATGTAGCAACACCAAGAGCTGTTTCCCTGGCAAATTATTCTTTGGGATCCAATTTGAAAGGTCTTTACTGAGATTCCTACTTTACCTGGCAATCTGGAAAGTCTAATGCCAAATCCTTAATGCAAGCTAAATTTGCTGCCTTGGAAGCCTTCTCTCTGAAAGACATGGCTTTTTGCGAAGGTAATACTGATTATCTGTGTCCTTTTTGTGCCTCTCAAGTTACCCCAGCTCCAGAGGACTCCTGAGGTCACCTCTCACAGTAGTTTGCACTCTAATGAACTGAGTTGTGGATTATTTTCATATGAACTGTGAGAAAGCTTATACATCTTTTCCAGTGACGTTAGAGAATTGCAGGAAAATACTGGAGGACTGGCAGCACCCAGATAGACCTAATCAGTGCCCATGTTACAGAAGACTCCTATGCGGAGCTGTGACGTGAAGCAAACTCCAACACCAGCTGAAACCTTTGGAAGAGATCACCAATTCCATGTAAGATCACATGGCACCAGTTGGGAAAGCGTTTCTCTGGGCGAGTGATACCAAAGGGCTTTCAGTGCATAGACCTGTAAGTCAAGTTGAAGCTGCAAGGAAGACAAACCTTAAAATAAGGCTTCTGGGAAAGCAAAGAGCCTTTCACCTAAAAGCAACCCAACTGGCAGGGGTTTTCCCCATGAAATATTCACTGCTCATGCTTTGCGTCTTCTGAGCCCTTAATATGCAGGAAACCAACGCTCGGTCCTTTTGAATGGAGAAATGCCTATTTCAGAAGCATGGGGTTCTTTGTATGCCCAATTTTCATAAACAAAGCTCGGCTGGAGCCTCCCAGACTCATAGCGCTTGTGAAATCTATCATAACTACCAAAATGACAAACCTTTGCTTTCATTGCTAGAGCTGATTTAAGCACCTTGACATCACCAAATGTCCCCACCATAGGCAGGCTAGCGTCTGGCAGACCTATGGTGGAGGTAGAAGATTATTGCCATCCAAACTGACCTGTCCTCTTGCGCGTTACTTTTTTCCATACTTGTTTGTATTTCTCACACACGAAGTGCTGCGAAAGCAAAACACCAGAATGACCTCTCACTGCTACAGTTCCCATGTAACCACCGAGCTGCTGTCACAGCCAGAGTGGAAAGAGAGGATACCTGTGATACCTTTCTGGAAAAAACAGTGGGTAAAATTGCCCTGGTTGGGTAAAGGTCAAGAGAGTTAGGAAAAAGTTTCTGCATAGGAATAAAACAAAAGAAAGTGGTAATCAAGGTAAGATTAAGAGTCAAAGTGACAAAAACACCACTTTTTCTTCAGAGGGGAAATCAAGCCCTTTGAATTGTTGGATCATTGCATGTCCCTTATTTTTTATATTGTTCTGAACTGACATGAATACAGCAGCCTCCCAAGGAAAGGAAAAAAAAAAAAAATCCCCTTTTCAGTCAATATTATGTCCCAATCAGCAGTGCACTCTCAGAAGCTAAGGAAAAACACCAGTAAAATCAATACCCACCTCCAGGTTTTATTCCCAATGGAGATCTATCACACACGCGCCCCCCCTTCACTACATTCAAATATGTTAATTTTAACCTCATGCTATCTACCAGACACAAATAGCAATACTCAAGGAAGTCCTTATTCTGCTTAACATCTGAAGAATTAGAACCACCCTGAAACAGGCAGAGATGTTCAAAAGTTTGTATTTCACCTCTCATTGAGAACTAGAGATGCATTTTATATCACCAGACCTTAATCATAAATTTTAATCTGATCTGAAATGAGTCCAAACTCTTCATTTGAATTAATCAATGAAACTGGTGAAAACCCACGATTCCAAGCTCACAGAGCATTGCAGAGGTTCAGAAGCAACATTTCTAGCAGATCAGAAAACAAAAGATTCCGGAAGTTCCCTGCAAAACACTACATTTATGAGAAGATTGCATTAAGAGGCAAAATATTCTGTGTTAATAAAAGCAAAAGGTTTTGATTTTTCCTTTACCTAATTTGTATTATAGTATATAAACTTCCCTAAGCACCTTCTGAGCTAAAAACTTGAATTGGTAGGAAGAAAGCTCTTTAACATCATTTACGGAAAAGCTTTGCAGGTGGTATAACTTTTCCCCTTCATTATATATGGGTTGGTTTTTTTCTTTCTTGTTTCTGTATGCCCAGAATAAACATCTCTTCTTAGTATATATCGTGTCAGCCACAGAAAAGCTATCAATAGGTGTTAGATTTCTCTGTCAATAACAAATCTATGAGATCAGCTGGGAGTATCCAGGCAAAGCATCACTATAGCTGGGAAAAACTGTCTACCATCAGATTGTCAGTGTCATAGCCTTGCCTGAAAGCTGAGTCATTGATTGCTGACGCCAAGAGACACCGAAAGGGACACTGTGTCAAGATTTTGGCTTTTAAAACGTGCTTAAACCGTGAGTGATTCTGCAATTGAGGTTTGTCCGCACGAACAGAAAAATCACTCATGAGCAGAGTGATTGTCTCCTTGCAGCCTTCCCCAGGAGCAGGACTGGGCCGTCCTTGGGTGCTCAGCTTGGCAGGGCATGGACATCGACACAGACAGAGGCAGAGCAAGCAGTGGGCTTGTGCAGCCCAGCTCACAGAGAAAGGTCTTCACACATTACATGTCTTTCTTCTTTGGACCTCTTCTCAGCAGGTTCCTGTTTGTATACAGATACCCACCAATTCACTGCACTTGGCTTCGACTTTGCCATTCATGGCTTTGATATTTAAACATTTAACATAACCATGAGGCACCTGTATTAACCATGAGGCACCTGTATACAGTCAAACAAGTACCTTTTTTTTTCTTTACTGGTCAGGATAAAATCTTGACCTGGCAGAAACATTTTATAAACACCATCTTGTGTCATATCTATCAGAAAGGTCTTTGTACTTCTGTTTGAGTGCTATGACTTATGACAGCTCTTCAGAAGCAGTCCTTTGCTCTTAAAGGGAAGATATAAGAAAACGGAAGGATAAGGCCTATAAATTTTTATAGCTCTGTACTTAACTCACTCACAGGCAGTGGAGTGGATAGCAATCCCAAGAGAAGACATATGATCCTCCTACATAAAGGTATGCCCAATTTTAAAAGCACCTCTGAGCATCCAGCCACTGTGATGCTTTGACACTTATGCATTAGAAGTTTGACCTTACCCAACACATGGGGAGTAATTTTCATGATTTTCAGCCAAAAATCAATTGAGGAAACAGATGTCAGAGGTGAAATGGGCCAAATGCTCGGGCTATGGACAACAACACAGGTAGTGATCTGAAGGTCATGAGATTCATTGAGACATTTCTGAAGGTCATATCAAGGTCATGCTCTGGTATATGTGCATGGTGCTAATCATGAGAAGGCATCATTCCATTGGTGGTTATCCCAGCCACTGCCCAAGCAAACCATTTGGGGAGAGGAGAGAAAAACCCCTGTTCTTTGCTTTGCTCTGATCCTTTCCAGGGCTCAGGCATCTCCTCAGAGTGACCATTCCTCACTTAGGAGACCCTGCTATGCTTCCACCAGACCAGGACTCCAGGGAGAACCGCAGAACCAGCATCTGACCATTTATCAGCTCTCCTTGTCCCCTCTGCAGAGAGGACAGGTGACCCTGCAACCACTCCTAAGGCCAGAAAGTGCCAAACTCACTCCTCCCTCTCTGAAAAAAAAGGGTCTGGGAGGAGTGGAAGAGAAATCATGTACAGCACAAATCTGCCAGCGTGCACACTGCTCGTTTCCTCCACCATGACCTGCACGTCTCCAGGTTTCTCCAGCTCAGCTTGACAGTTACAACAAGCTGTCATGTGGCAGCTGAATTGCATTAACTGGCCAAAAATGGGGAGGCAGGCCATACCCTGCTGCAAAGGCAGAAACATTTCCAACTGCTTCACCCACAGTGAAAAAGGGTAGCTGTGAAGTTCCCTCTCTTCCTCCATGGGCAGAGGAACATGACCATGGGTCACTGCTGGGATGGGGAAACTCCTCCAGTCACAGTGGCTGGAGAAGGTGTCTGGGACCCCACTGCCTCGATTGTTCAAAAGTCTCTGGAGCGAGACCCCGCAAAATGAGGCCACCTGAATGTGTCTGCAGAGTCCGTGTCATCACAGCTCACTGTTTATGTCCTATCATGTGTTCAGAGTAATTTTTTAGATTCCTTGAATGGAGTGAAAGCAGAATTACAAAGTAGCTGGAAGTCAAGACCTCTTGGTCTACCAATCTATTGCAAAACCTCCCAAAATATCAAGAATACCATGGAAGAGTGAATCCGTGGTATGAAACTATTCACAGTAAGAAAATCACCCCTCACTCCTGGCTGCAGCTCTGCATGCTTCAGACGCTTGAATTTAAAACTGTTTTCTTACTCTATATTGGCCATTTTTGGCCAATAAATGGCTAATTGGCCATTTTTGCCATAACTTTGGGTTGCTAGGCCACAAAGCCAAGGAAGAACACGCATCAGAGCAGAGAGACAAAGAGCAGGCTGGAGCATGCCTTAGCTGCATTCTCTCCTGCCCACCACCTTAGTCTTAAATTCATCCCTGACCTCACATAAGGGCAGTCAAGTAGAGGTATGGAAGGAGAAGACTGGCCTGGACAACAGGCTGATTGCCAGCACTCCAGGTGTGGCCCTAGCATAGGTTTTAGCAATGCAGGTGTCATTTCTTCCTCTAAGACCCTCTATACTTAAGCTATTTCACTGGTTTGTAACTGAGAGTGCACATTATCCTTTCCTAAAGAGGGTAGACTGAGGAAGGGCCCTGCATACAGCAGAGTATGAGGAGATTTGTAAACAAAGTGGGCTGTGGGGTCAGAGAGTCCAGGAGAAGAAGAAACCATTTTTCTCAGGGGAAGAGTCCAGAAGATTTCTGGAAAAGCTGTAAATCATGTCTGCAGGATCTCTTACACTCAATACCTGCTCATGGTTCTTGGAAAATGCCCGTCCCCCTGGAAAACACCCCCCCTCTGCATTAACCGAGCAAGCCCACTTCAGCTGGCATTTAACCGCCTGAGCAGGGTCATTCAAATTCTCCAAGAAATGGGCAAGATTATCACGGTTAACTTCATTTTTTCCACTGAGCTTCCCCAACCCTTCAAAAATTACTCCATTCCTGTTATCATGCAGATAACTAACAAAGGGTCAATAAGACAGGTCAGCGCAGCCTGCTACAGAAGTCTGAACAGACATTTCCAAGGAAAATGGAAGAGATCCCTCTTCCAGCAATAGAAGTCAATGTCGTGCTGCTGCAGTGGCTCTATGAGCCCAGTCCTAGCCTGTAGGGCAGGCAAGTAACCCATGGGACAGCCTCCATGCGAGCACCCTCTCCAGTTCTCTTCAAGAAGGATTCAGCCAATGGTAGAAAAGAACGAAGGGAATAACAAGACAGTTCAGACAGCTCGAAAACATGACCGAAGAGGAGAAACTGAAAAAGCTGGAATTGCTTAGCCTAAAGTAAAGAAGGATGGAAGAATGGCAACTGTTTTCAATAGACGCCTGGGAGCTGGTGGAGGATCTGCCAACAGAGGCCTTTCCAAACGAGTCACAAGCATCTGTCAAGGGTGCTCTACCAGAGATCCTGGCTGTGGGCCAGGAGATGGGCTCTCTGGACCTTGTGAAGTTCCTGCCAGCCCACCCTATATGAAACTACATTGAGTGGTATCGTTCCTCTACCTTACTCTGCAATGTGCCTGATGCTGAGGCAGCATCATGGGACTGACCCAGATCTGCAGGCTCCAGCTCTCAGCTACCCCCAAACCTCTGCCTTTGCCGAGAAGATGGACAGGTAGACAAGTCCTGAGCAACCTGACCAAACTGCTTTGAGCAAGGGGTCGGACCAGAGACCTCCACAGGTCCTTTCCCATGTAAATTATTCCATGTAGGAGGCAAGCACACAGAGGTTCACCAATCTACTCTAAGATTTTGTGGCAAGAGCAGGCCTAGATTCACATGTTTACTTCTGCAGGCAGGTTTTACCCCACTCCTCCTACAGCATCACAAGGTGAAGACACTCCAGCCCCAGGCAGGACATCCCTCTCCCCCACACCTTTTCCAAGCAGGGACTTTTCACAGGATGCAAAGCTACCGGAGCCCCATAAAAAGCAAACTGAAGCAGGCAAAACAGATGGGACGGAGTGTGGAGGCACTTACAGCAGATGGCACTAAAATATTAAACTAACATTACCGTATGCTTAAGCCGCGGCCTGGCTTGCTGCTGATTGCAGAGCCAACCTGGGGAAAGCATGCAGATGAGAAATGAGCCTCGGATTGCTAAATCACCCTACCAAACATCCCCTTCCCGTGGAAAAATGCCTCACTAGCGACTTCTCCAACAGCAGGGATGTGCTAACGCAATGCAGACGACATTTTGCTGAACAAAAAGCACTCCCAGTAACTTAAAGTCTCTCCCAGATCTCTGCTGGAAAACCATCTCCTTGAGAAACTGTGTAAAATCAGTTTTTCTGTGGCACCAAACAGGGGTGGATGCAGTGAGAGATTAAAGGAGAAAAGCCCACACTGCTTTGTGCTTGTCCACAGAGCGACAGCCCTGGATACCATGGGACGGCACGAGAGGCACCAGGGAGGAGGGGAAACATGTTCAGAAGTGATCCTGACTGCAGCTTGTGACACTACCTGAGAGACACTGGGCCGCCACATAAAGATGGGTGGCCGTGAGCCCTGGTGTCCCTCATGGGTGCTTAGAGCCCCAGCAGCTACAAAGGGTGTGTGGTAAGGACACGGTCTTGTAGGGGACTAACCAGATTAATGTTACAAGAGCCTTCCATGAAAATCAGGATGCCTCATAGCAGGGTGGCATAGGACTGTGCTGCAGAATAAAGCATTTTAAATGATGAATTTTATTTGACTGCGTTTCCAGCAGGTCCTGCCAGTTGTGCCATCTAGCACGTGAGTGACAGCACAACCCCACAGCCCCAGGCCTGGGTTTTCCTTTTCCTATGCTGAATTTCGCCATAAAATAAAAATAAAAGGAAAGTAAACATTATTATGAATGTCCACATCTTTTTCTTTTTTTTTAACCTGAGCTCAGACATCTGATCTGAAAGGTAACAAGCTGCTGCACGTTTCATTAAGTGGATCAAGCAGAAGGAATCTCCTACTATTGTCACTGAAGGAGAGGCTGGAGAGAGACATCATGCCCCAGCATAAGGGAAATCTCCGCCCAGGACCAGGTCCCCAAGCTGTGGGACAGCAGCATGCGGCAAGCCAGGCCACCCTGGCAGAGAGCTACCGACAGGCACAGCAAGAGGAGACAGGAAAGGACTCAGCCAAAACAAACGCTCCTTCCCAACCTGCCTTGGTCCAGGCTTCTTCTGGGCTTCTTGCAAACTGCCCCAGGCCAAAAGATGCACATTTCCAGGTCTTTTCTGAAATTTCCTGCATGCTCAAGCCATGTGCAAGCCCAGCCTGGACTATGCAATGTCACAGCACTTTGCAGGCCGCACCAATCAGTTGTATTATTTTCCAAAGTTTATGAAAATCTGTTGCAAGACAGAGTTTTCTTAGAACCAAAATCTGCATTCCTTGCTCTGGCTACTGGAAAACACAAATGCATCTGGTCTTCCTTCTCTGTGGCTGAATATTTAAAAAAAAAAAAAACAAACTGAGCTAGCAACCTCCTTTCTGCAGAGCCACAGCCAAAGGGGCTCTAAGCCCTGTTGTGTAAGGGCTGTGTCCACCTCTGGAAGGAGATGCCAGTAGAGACGTGGGGGCAGTGACAGCAGAACAGCAAATGTCTTGCTACAGCTCTGCCTGCCCCTCTTTGCTCCGCAGGAGGCAAGGGAATTAGTAACACTAACATAACATAGGTAGCAACTGCACAGCCCTGGCCAAAACAAAGCCTGTGTTGCAGCAAGCAATGCAATCTTTCTGACCGTGCGGAAAAGTGAGCGAGGCTGCTTAGCAGTTAACAGCATGGGAGGAGCTCCACTCTTTCAAATCGTGGTAGTCAGCTCCAGGAAAATGGTGGTAGGAAGTCACTGCCCATTTTTGTTATTGCCACTGGATGGCAACAGAGGTTAAGCAGAAACATTGAGTTATCACTGCGCAAACCACATGTGCACTTGCTGTGCCCCACCTTGTTATTTAGGGGAATGGCCGTGATTTCAGCACGCCTATCAGACACCGCAAATGTCTCTGAGGGATTAAGCTGTGGGCTGGCAGCAACACGATCAGCGAGATTGTTCCTGGGGTCACGCTGAATGCTGGGCTTTCACTTTGTACAGCTTCTCCATGTATTTCCTGGAATCTGCACTCAGAATCAATTTTTGTCTTGCCAGCCCAGGGCAAACCCTTCTGATGAGCCATGCAAAGTATATTTAATGCCATGGATATGAGTGAAAGACTCCTTGGTGGTATTACAGTATGACACTGTGAAATAGTTAACACTTACATGTGAAACTGATGGCTGACTATTTTTAAATTACATATACCTGGCTATGAGCTGGCCGAGGGCCACAGAAAGATCTACAGCTGGGTGTCAAAAACACAGCCAGGTGTGTCAAACAGCTTCATTTGATCCATCAGTTTCCTATGAATCTCCAGAAACACTGGGCTAGCACTGGCCTGAACTCAGGTAGGACTTGCCATGGCCATTGGGGGATCAGTCCCCACCTGGACTCCGTGAACATCACTAAAACCATTCTGTCTTAATAACGATGTGTGGTGGTAGCATAACACTTCTGAGGTGACATGTAACAAGGAGGTAACAGGAAACAATGAAGGTTTTTCTGTTTTCTATCTTCTAACAAGTACATAGTCACATCTTGTTAGTATTCTCTTAATGATAGATAACTATAATTAAGATAATTCTCTTAATTAATGAATGATGATACTGTTCTTGCTTTGGGTGACAGCATTCTGCTGCACCTCCGTTGTGTGGCACTGCCACATCTCCTTCTATTCTCGTCACTTTGGCTGAGTATGGTCTGTGCCAAATGCCTGTCAGGTGCATCTGAGTTGGCGTATGACACATGCATGATGCCCTGATGTAAAGCTCTGCAAAGACCTCAAGTTGATGCTCTGAAGGCAGCCCCTGTCCCCTTGGATGTGCTCTGCCACATCATTTCCCTGCCAGCCGATGCGGCTCCAGGCTGATGGAGCCTGGGAGGACCCATGGGGGATGCTCTGGTTCCACCAAGCCAGTTAACACATCAGTTCACCTCTGATAACTGAAAAACCACTGAAGAGTTTCACATGAATTCTCCGAGTCAGGGACAAGTTCTCCTTTCCCAGGTCAGAAGGCAAGCCCCATACTCTACCTTCAACTTAAAAATTTAACTAGCACCCACACACAGCAACCCATGCAGCAAATACCCATGACTGGAAGGTAGCATAAACTGGGCCCCACTATAATCCATATTTTCTTATCTTGAGCCCACCTCCCCATATCTGGAAATCAGCTTTAAAAAGTTACACAAGTATTAGCAATAATCTTCTTGAGAGGCTTTACTTTTTTTGTTTTCCTTGCCTTAGGCACCAGAGTGTCTCAAGGGAGAAAAGCACATACTGAAATAGTCCTCTACGCACCGCCAAATAGTAAGTAGCTGTCTTGTGTCTGTCCTGGAGGAAACATTCCTGCCACTACTGTCCTATGGGAATACAGATGGGAAACACGGACACACTGCAACGCAGGGAGAAAGTCTGGTTGTGCGCACAGGGATTTTCTCTGACCACCGTATGAGAACAAGCCTCTGCTAGCATCAGTTTGGGCAATGACAGAAATTAAACGAGACACAAAATTTAGGCCAAAAAAATCTGAATACAATCAAGGGGGACTGAAAATTGTAATGGGGCCTGAAATCTCAAAACTCAGGGACAGGCAACTAGCTGCCCCCGTGATACTCCCCAACTACTTTCCCCAAATCCAAGACCAAATTGTTAGTCGTCTGCCCGGAACAACACACAGAACACAACATGGTTGCAGAGACCCAATGCTGGACACTGCAGGAAGGGTGCGTAAGGTAAATTCAATCAACCCTACAGCTTCTAGGCTTTGGGCAGGGCCTGGGCAAGTCCTACAAAAGGGGAATTTGGGAAGGGGGAGAGAAACGGTTGGAGCTTATTCTACCCGTGAGGGAGCTAAGAGATGCACAGCGTGACATTGCGAGCTCTGAGAATCTCAGAGGCAGGAAAACATACTTACAAGCAATAATCATATGTTTCTTATTCAGCCTATTATTGTCATTAGTTCATTACCACTAAGAATGTCAGTATTAACATATTTTATTGCACTGCAGATCTTGCAGTCCTCAGCACATCGTGCAAGTTTAGGCTGTTTCCTCACTAGACTTGCACGCTTGGGTTCACAGCGCTAGATAAATCAGTTGTAAAAGCGTGCCACTTAAACATGTCTGCCACATCTCCAGATCATCATGTGGTCAAACGTCTACACAAATGCAGACACAGGAAAAAGATGCTCTCTAAGCAGCAGGGGTGGGATTCGCCCCCCCCTCCATCTTTATCCAGCTGTTTGCAAGGAAGCAGCAGCTCTCTGAATTCCAAACCCCCATCCAACAGAAGAGCCGTGGACAGCCGCTGCCCCCCAGCACAGCTGGGGGAGACAGCAGAGGGGGAGCAGGGCAGGCGTAGGGCAGCCCCAGCACCCCTCCCTCCCACGCCAGCCTACAAAGCCAGAGGCACACAAAGGTCTCGGCTATTTAGAGCTGGCATCTTGCAAAGAATAAAATGCCTTTTTCTCTTGTGCGGCTTGTGAACTAAGCCAGTTACAGGCCGCAGGGACTCCTGGCAGTGTCAGTGTGCGGTGACCGTGTGCTACCCCTTGGTCCTCAGGGTTTAGCTCAGACCAAAAGCTGGTGGTGGCTCTAGAGGTTTGTTGGGTCCAGTTGGACCCCAGCGCCTGGCATGGCAAGCCTGGACCTGGCTGGCTCTACACTGGCTTTGAAGGGATCCTACAGGGAAACAAGTGCCCTTGAGCTCACCTGAGTACCAGGGAAGTGTCTGGCTCTTCCCCTTCCCAGAGCTGGATTAGGGAAGGGGCTTTCAGAGGGGCACACAGGATGCCCCCCAAGGCATGCAGAGCTGGGATAAGCACCCCTAAGCCACCCGCCTCCCTGCATCAGCCTGGAAGTATACACAAAATCCTCATTATTCAGGATGGAGGGTGTCAGCCACCATGAGAGAGATTCGTTTAAGCTGCACCAGCTTCAGAAACACCCAGACCCACCAAACCCATACCCTCTCCTCCTCCGAATCATTCTTTTTTCCTAAATGTATCCTCAAAAACATTATCCTCACATTTTGGGAGGGGCAAGACTACCTCCCTGATTACACCCCTTCCCTGGGGCAACGCAGGGACTATTTCAGAGGAAAAATGATCATTTGTTGCTCTTTGTCCTCCAGATATCTATTGTACGAACCAGCCTTATGTTACTGGGGTTCCTGCTTGATCCAGTATCTATAGGGTTAAGCCTAAAAATTATTGTTGCTGGTATTTCTTTTTTCCTAAGGGAAAGGAAAAGGAGAAAAAGAAGAGGATGGGAAGGTCAGAGATGATGTGTGCATTGTCACAGGCGTGCCCAGCTTCAAGCTGAGGTTATCCAGTGGCAGCAGCTCCCCCTGCTCAGCACTACTAACATCTCCCCTAGGAAGGCATTTCTCCCTCCTCCCCCTTCTCAGCAGCACTGCAAAAAACAACATAAACATCTGCATTTACCTTTCTGCTTATTTAAAAACGGCAGTAGGGGTGAAGCCAAGGGACTTCTTTTGCCAGAGTCCTTGGAAGACACTTTACTTTGGTTAACAACAGTTTCTTCGATGGGTTTCTTCAGGATTATTCTTTCCTTCAGCTCCTCAGTGCTGACGGCGGAGGTCAGGGGCTCAGCACCTACTTTCGGTGCAACAAAGGAGCACTTTAGGTAGGATGCAGACTCTGCCACGTTTTCCCTGTTCATCCTGCTCTCTGTTGTTTTATTTGCTTCGTAGTCTGAGGCGTCAGTGCGCGAGCCATTCTCTTCCTTGATAATGTCCATGACCATGGGCTTCATCAGAGGGGAGTCCTGCTCCCTCTTTGGGCTCTCTTCGGAGGCTGACGAGGCATCGCAGGACTCAATGATGAGCTCACTGTCGAGCTCGGCCTCCCGCTCCTCCCGCAGGATGCTGTACTGGATGGAGGGTGAGGCAGGCGACGGAGGGGGCCCTCCGATGTGGCTGAAGGTCATGTAGTTGGAGTGCAGCACCTCCTCGGCGGCTAGTGGGTCCTCCGAGACCAGCTCGATCTCTGAGTCCCCCGACTCGGCACTGCTGGCTTCGTTATCCAGGGGTGAAGAGACTGCAGGGCGCCCAGTTTTGACCCGCGGGTCTCTCTTCTCAGTAGAAAGGGTTGGCGACCGCTGTACCTCTGGGGTCTCAAAGGAAAAGCTTTTTGCTTCCTTGATGGCACTGATGAGTTCATCCTCTGACAGGCTGCCTTTGCCCTGTGACTCTGAGCCGGACGGTTCTGCCACCCAGAAAGAAAGGGGGAAAAAAAGAAAAGAATTGTTAAAAATGAGATTTTCTGGCTGCTTAGGTGACAAACACAAAAGATTTCACACCAGCATGGATCCCTCTAGCAGGGCTGGTAACACAGGCAGAAAGTCTCCCCGTCTGGGACGACTAGCAGTAATAACAGCTTGTCCTTACAGAGCGTTTCCCATGCACATACTCCTTATAAAAGAGGTATTATTAGCATCATTTACTGAGGAAAAAGCTGAGGCACAAGGCAATGCTGGTCAGTGCTCGGCCAGAGGCTCAGCAATATGGTTTTCACCAGGAAAATCACCAGTCATGAGGAACGTGGGCTCAGGCCACACGTGACAGCATCTAACTGTCACCAACAGATACGGGTCTGCTCTCAGGACAAAAACACACATGGGGCTGGTGGGCTTCTGGCACTGGTGATTGTAACAACCCACGTGTAATTACTAATAATTTTGTCAAACTTTGACTTTTGGGGATGAAAAGTTCCAGGTCACAAACTTTTCTCAGACTTTTTTTTTGGGGGGGGAGGGGGGAGTGAGTGGTGACTTCTCTGTTTGCTTTTATCTCAGTTGAAACTCATTTTTTTACTGTAATTCTTAATATCATTAAGAACTGCATTAACCAAAATAACGACTGACCAACTTGTCATCCAAAATTTGAAACAAAAAAATTTCTATGCATTTTCTGGCTCACACTGGAAGAAGATATGCTCGGAGAAAGAAAATGAGCAGATGAAAAGGCTGGCTGGTCACCCAGGGTTAGCAAGGAGCCCACATCCCGTACTAGAAGGGAACCCAGCACCAGACTTCCCACCTGTTCTGCCTCCCTGTATATCCCTTTACCACATGAAATTTTGTAATGAAATAACAAAGAAAGTAAAATTACATGTAAAGTGTTCACAATTGGAGGCGACGGAGGCAGCGTGAGGTGCATCAGCAGCTGTCTTGACTTACTGCATAGGGAACAGCCTTCACTTTATCATTCACAGAGCATCAGCCAGCCTCAAACCCAGACTGCACCTGGTGCATCGGCAGCAAGGCCAGTCGGGCCACCTGAGCCTGTCCGTGCCAAGGGGGGCCACGGCGGCAGTTTGCACCCAATCCCCTGCTGGTGCCTGGCCACCGCTGCCTCCCGATCGCCGGTTTCCACCTTGCACTTCACTGACCCAGAGATCGCTGCCATCCACATGCAAGACCTTCCCTTCTGGGGGAAAAAAAGGCTGAATCCCCCAGTCATGTTGGAACAGCCATCAAGCACACATGGAAATTTGTCCTCTGGACTCTCGAGCGCTCATTCGTTGATTTTATATCATTATTAACATGACAGGGGTCACTAAATGGCATTGCAGGTGGTGAAGGTTCAAGAAAGCCATCAGGAGGAGAGACCCCCAAGTTTCCTCCTGCTGATGCTGGTAAAGAGGCCCATGGCAGGACACCGCCTCTGTCTGCACGTCTGGGGACTGCAGTGGAGTGGAGGAAGGTTTCCAGCCCCTCAGTTTCAGGAGTGGGGAGCCCCGAGCTGACCTGCACCCACTGCCAGTGGGTATTAGCCTTCAGCCCAGCCCTGCTTCAGGTGCAGCCACCGGCATCGGCTCCCCGGGGCCACCCGGTTGCGTTGGCCACCTCTGGAAGCTCCTTTACAACAGAGGGTGGGAAAGAGATCGTATCAGATGTGAACTGGGAAAAAAGCACTATTTTAGGCTATTTCTTGACTTAATTTCTCATGGCAATAGCATAGCTGATTTCTTCTTGATCATATGCCTTCCCCAAGACAAATCAGGTAAAGGGGGAGGTTTTAATGACAGCACCCAAGCCATGACGTCCTGCTGGGAGATGGGCAAGAAAAACAACCTCCCTACACCCCTCCAAGCAGTTTTGGTTCCTACACCCCTCCAAGCAGTTTTGGTTTGTGCATCTGCCAATACACGTCATCAGCAGTTTTGAGCACATATTGTTGGCATGTCTGCAGCTCTCTTGTAACACATTCCTCTCTCATGAGAAAGTCCTGCAACCCAGAGTATGGCCACAGACAGGATTAAGGTATTTGAGACTGTTACAACACACTCCTGTCTGGAGGCCGGGAAGTTTCTGTTGAATCGGACATGCTGAGCAGGAGCCTGTGCATCCTTTTCCTGTGGCTGCAGGAAGCCCGCATGAGCTGTGCCGCTCTCCTGCATTACCGCATGTAAGCTTTTTCTCCCTGAGCAATGACTTAATCCGGCACACGTCCAAACAGGCATGTGACCGCCAGCCCTCGTAGCGCAGCAACGCGCGGTCCCTCGGCTTCACCCCGCTCCTGCCTGCGCTGGCAGTTTGTAACTAACTCTCAGCCATGGCATTTACCTTGTGAACAAAAACATCCTTTGTGGCCAGCAGCAGGGTGTCATATTTACCACTGGCACAGAGAAGCGTATAAATACCCACCACCTTTCAGCGCCAGCATAGCATATGAACAGACCACATCTTCCTTCCCCAGAAAGATGATGGCCAGTATTTAAAACAAACCATTTTCAAAAGTCCTGATCCAAGCAGGGGGGAACTGGGGGCTTCGCCAGGATGCTTGAGAGGTATCTAGGAGCGACGACTTTGCTGGGTCACTGGGTAGAAATAGCGAGGGCAGGTTTTACATTTCTTTCTCGCTTACAAATGCAGAGCCTGGATGCAGCGTGTCCCCAGCTGCAGGGAAGGGGGGAAATCCAGAGAAAGCACTCTGCAGGAGCCAGCCCCTAAAGGAAGATGCCTGCTTCTTTCCTTAACGCGATAGATAAGCAGCGCTTCTGGCTTTCCAGCACCCCGATGCAAGGCGGTGGGACGTCCCAGGGCTAATCCCTCCCAAAGCTGGGGATCAGCTTTGTCCATGGAGAAGAACACTTCCATCCCAGCAATTACACCGGCCACACCAGTGCCTCAGTAAGGCAGAAGCCGTGACACTTGGCCACGCACTGTTCAGCTGTTTTGATGGGATACAGTCATCAAGTGTCATGAAGGCAGCCTTGAACAGTCACCAAAGACTGAATAAATAACAATTAGTGCCTGAAGTTCTTAATTGCCTTGCAGTGCAAAAAGCGTGTGCTGGTTTTGGCTGGGATAAAGTTAATTTTCTTCACAGCAGCTAGTATGGGGCTATGTTTTGGATTTCTGCTGAAAACAGTGCTGATAACACAGGGATGTTTTCGTCACTGCTGAGCAGTGCTGACACAGAGTCAAGGCCTTTTCTGCTTCTCACCCCACCCCACAGCGAGTAGGCTGGAGGGGCACAAGAAGCTGGGAGGGGACACAGCTGGGACAGCTGACCCCAATGACCAAAGGGATATCCCATACCATATGGCGTCATGCTCAGCATATAAAGCTGGGGGAAGAAGAAGGAAGGGGGGGATGTTTGGAGGGATGGCGTTTGTCTTCTAACCATTACGGAGCCCTGCTTCCCTGGAGAGGTCTGAACACCTGCCTGCCGATGGGAAGTAGTGAATGAATTCCTTGTTTTGCTTTGGTTGCGCGCACGGCTTTTGCTTTACCTATTAAACTGTCTTTATCTCAACCCACGAGGGGTTTTTTTTTCCACTTTTACTCTTCCAATTCTCTCCCCCATCCCACTGGGGTGGGGAGTGAGCGAGCGGCTGTGTGGTGCTCAGTTGCCGGCTGGGGTTAAATCACAACAAAGTGTAAATCGGTAAAAAACAACATATCTCAGAAGTGGCGTGTGATGTCACCCATTCAAATAAAAGATGAAAAATGGGACTCTAAAGTCTATTTATTAGAAAACTAAATAAATTAGAATA
>NW_009234396.1:220-569 GCF_000690835.1 Fulmarus glacialis | reverse complement strand
CCTGCCCACCCCGCTGCCGGCATCGTCCCCAGGCCTCGCAGCCACTCAGGGACCCTGCAAGGTCACAGCCTCTGCGGGCCCTTGCAAAGCTCCCAGGCAGAGGGAAGAGGGTGCCTGAGTACCTGCACCCATCCCTCCGGCACCGCCAGCCCGGCCTGCTGCCACCCATTAGCACAGGACAGTTATTTTACTTATCCCCCCTGCCATCTCTGTGGAAAATAATTATTGGTCCTTCTCATCGCACCAAGGGATTAAAAGTGGTTAACTCCATTTCCAAAGGCTTTGTTATGTTGGTTTTCCCTCGGCTGCTGCACAAGGCGATTTCCACAGCACCACTTAGGCCGCTTTT
>NW_009234396.1:0-207 GCF_000690835.1 Fulmarus glacialis | reverse complement strand
AGGTTGTCTCCTGGAGGTAATTGGGTTTTTCAGGAGCCTGTTTAAAATTCGAAAGCCAGTCTCTTAAACAAAACAAAAACAGCAGCGGGGAGAAGGGGAAGAGGCAGCACAAAACACGCAGCAGCTGCAGCCTCCGAAGAGCAGCCCTGGCCCCTTGGGGCTGGCACCTGGCAGGGATGGGGACAGGGACAGGCACCAGCGTGCTGT
>NW_009234395.1:0-215 GCF_000690835.1 Fulmarus glacialis | reverse complement strand
CCTTTCTTCATAGGAGAGGCGTTCCATCCCCCTGACCATTTTCGTGGCCCTCCTCTGGACCCGCTCCAACAGGTCCCTGTCTTTCTTGTCCTTGTGCTTTTGCCTCTAACGTTGAAGTTTCGAGGGCAGAGATGTAGCAGGTCGGTGCGTTGCCGAGCAGGACGGCTCCTCAGGAGGACCGGCCCTCCTTGCCGGCGGCCGCCCCGCCTCGCCTC
>NW_009234394.1:2830-3132 GCF_000690835.1 Fulmarus glacialis | reverse complement strand
GCAGTAGGGAGCCAGCTGCAACCATGGGGGGCCATCCCCAGGCAGTGGGGAGCCAGCCCAGGGGAGGCCTTGCACTTGCTGGCCCTAGAGCTAGGTCCTGCCCAGGCAGGCAGCCCGTGCCTGCATAGCCCCCCGCACCCCCAGCCCCCTTCTCTCACCGATCGCGAAGGTAGTGGGTGTCTCTGAGGGACCTCATACCACAAATTCTCTAGGGCAGGCAGAAAGCCCTGCAAATCTGCAGGGGGCATTCGGGGGGAGCAGGGCTCGCGGAGGGCTCGCTCTGAGGCAGGAGCGGGCGGCTT
>NW_009234394.1:1282-2722 GCF_000690835.1 Fulmarus glacialis | reverse complement strand
CCCAGGCAGTTCAGCAACCCTCTCCAGACACCAGGGACTCCGGCTCCCCTCCCTGACCCAGCCCAGCTCCTGGAAATGCCAGAAGACCCATGATGCTGGGGTCTGCCACGGCTCCTGGCTCAGAGGCCCATCTGAGGTCTGTTTTCCCCGTGTGCCCCGGAGCGCAGCGTGCCGGGCTCTGCTCCTGCGCCTGCTGCCCTTTGCCTGGCCGCTGGCTCGAGAGCCAGGACACAGCAGTGCAGACCACAGCAGGGAGCTGCCAGCCCTGGGAGAGACCTCAGGAAAATTGCTTAGAAGCTGCAAGAAAATGGGGAGTGATTGTCACAGCCCAAGTGACTGTCACAGCTTAATAATTAGCGGGCAGAGGGGGTGGCAGTACAGCCTGTCTCCGTCTAATTTTGCAGCCGCCGTTGTAGCAATTGTTGCAAAGGACTGAAATGGGGCAAAAGAGCTTTGGGTTGCGCGGGGCATCAGGAGGGATGCTGATCTGGCGGGTCTTGAGGGATGAAGGATGCTGTGCCAGTCGGTACCCAGCACATCGCCCTCAGCTCCCGTCTTGCGGGGCACGGGAAGGTGGGCAGTGACCGGGCTGCTGGGCTCAGAGGGGGCCACGGGATGCTGGCCTGCTCCCTGCCTGCCTCTCCTGCCCTTGCAACTGTCCGGTGCGGCTCGGAGTGGGACGGGAGCTAATCGCACTTCTGCACCTTCAAAGGGATTCTTGGGAGCTGCACATTGCCTTCCCAGCGCTGCCGGGAAGGGCCCAAGGGGGGTTTGCGAGGCCAGCCTTTGTGCCGAAGCTGGTTCATCTTTGTCCTCAGCCGCAGGGCACATCTCCCTGCCAGCCTGGAGATTTGCCAGCCTGGAGATCTCCCGCAGATCTTCCTCCTGGTGCCTGGCCTCCCCTGGGGAGATGACAGAGCTGCGCCTGGCTGCTGGGAGCAGGGAGGAATGGGATTTGGTACTGCACAGCTAGAAACTCATCTCGGGTGTGAAGCTGGGGCGAATACTTGGATGCTCCCAGGCCATTTAGGCTTGGGGCTGTTAAGACCTCCATGGCTTATTTTCTACGCGCAGGCTTCCTTGCGGAGAGGCGACGTCGGGTCCAGGCTGGAGCTTATCTGCCGAGGGGAGGGAGCTGAAACTTGATAAGAAGCAGCCCTGCGGTGGGTCTGGGTCGCTGGAAGGGTGGGACGCCCGCCGGCTGGGAGAGGAGGGCAGGGACCCGCGGTACCAGGAGGTACCTTGGCTCATCTCAGGCAGGATCATTCTTCTGCCCCGTGCACAGGGCAAGGCGTGGAGGGGTCTTTACGTTGGTGTCCCTGATCATTAAAATCCAGCCTTCCTCATGTCCTGACGGGCTGGGCAAGGCTGCATGAATCTGGGGCATGCAAACCCTAGCTCTGCCCACTTGGCCAAAACGTATCTCTATGCTCCTCTAAT
>NW_009234394.1:761-1187 GCF_000690835.1 Fulmarus glacialis | reverse complement strand
TGGAGGGGCTCGTCAGAGAAGGCAGCATGCTCGTAGGCTGCCAGAACCGATGTGGTGAGTTAGCAGGTCTCTGTGCCAATGGTCTGGTGGGGCTGGGAGGCAGCTCTCCAGTTATTGCATCTGTCCTCGGCTGGCACGATAACTGTGGAACGGGTCCCTGGAAAGCCGCAGCAGCCATTGGGGCAGGTCTCTTGTCCCTCTGTCCGTCGGAGCCACGTGCAAGTGCTGCCTCGGTTGCCAGGGGGAAAATGGGCTCTGCTGGTATCTGCCGTCCTTTGCCCATCCCATCATTTGGGTCTGCGGCGTTGCTGGGTGCCTGGCACGGGGGTGGATGGTACCGGCCTCTGGCAAGGCACATGCTCCCCGTGCTGCCCCAGCAGCCCCAAAGCCACTTCTCGAAGCAAGCCAGGGCTTGGGGCGCGCTTC
>NW_009234394.1:0-286 GCF_000690835.1 Fulmarus glacialis | reverse complement strand
AGGCACATGCGCCCCGGGCGGCCCCAGCAGCCCCAAAGCCACTTCCCGAAGCAAGCCAGGGCTTGGGGCTGCATTCCCGTCTCTGCTGCCATCCTGGCTCCCAGGGGCCTCCGTCCTCCGGGAAAAGCCAGCTCAGTTTTACAAACCCCTGGGGCGCTGGGAAAGTGGTCCCCGAGGAGCCTTTGCTTGTGGCTTTTGGAAGCTCTGGGGGTTCTTGCGGTTTCCAGGGCAAAGTCAGGTGAATTCAGAAAGGCCCCCCACTTTTTTTAGCTAACAAGTGTAGGGA
>NW_009234393.1:1655-1876 GCF_000690835.1 Fulmarus glacialis | reverse complement strand
AAAAGAGCCTTATAGGAGGATAAGTCCAGGGACAAAATCAGCATCAGCCCCGCTCTCAGCCTGCCCCCACCCTGGGGGTGCAAGACCCTCGGCGCTGGGGGCTGCCTGTCCTCCCTGTCCCTGGGTGAAGGATCCCTGCTGCTGCTCTGCCCTGTCTCCCTCCCAGCACAGAGATGCTGCCCCAGTGCCAGGGACCGGGGACCAGGCTGGGGGGGCCCGAC
>NW_009234393.1:0-1458 GCF_000690835.1 Fulmarus glacialis | reverse complement strand
CCTGTCCGACCAGTGTATC
Source organism: Fulmarus glacialis (assembly GCF_000690835.1). Taxonomy (NCBI): domain Eukaryota; kingdom Metazoa; phylum Chordata; class Aves; order Procellariiformes; family Procellariidae; genus Fulmarus; species Fulmarus glacialis. The sequence continues at coordinate 1,439 of NW_009234393.1, read as the reverse complement.
CTATTTGGGATGGAGCTCAGCACTGGGATCAGGATCAGCACTGAGGTTGTGTTTGGGACCAGGAATGGGACCAGAAGAGGGAGCAGGGCTGGGAGTGGATTTGGAAACAGGATTTGGATCAGCCATGCAGGGACAGGTTTGGGCTGGTGGGTCTGCTGCTGTATTTCCTTCTCCTGGATAAAGCACCTGCCTTCAAACAACCGCAAGGAAATTTCCAGATCAGATCCACTCTCTGATGCCGTGCAAGACTTTGAGGGGGGCGGGGGTCCAATCCGCATCCCTGAGCAGACACTATATTGTGCCATCCCCAGGCAAGGCCCTGGGGACAGAGACTGGCACTCCTAGGCCACACTTGGAGCTCCCAGCAGCTACAGATGCACTTGCTACTCATGTTCTAATGTCAGTGTGGATGACATTAACTAGTATGAATTATTAATATTATTATTATTAAGTTGTTTCAGAACTAGACTCCCCAAGGCAGAAACATGCCCCATTCTGCCCATATGTGGTGTCCCCCCTGCATTGCTGGACACAGGACAAGTGGGGTCCAAATGATTTGCCTGTGGCTCCCAGCACAGGTAGGAAATCCTGTGTACTGACCACCGGCCAGTGTGCGGTGCCTTCCCTGTGTGTCTGCCCTTACACTCCATTTTCTAGACTGCTCCTGTTCACAAACACACAGGCATGCACCAGACAAGAGGAGATCCCTGATGCCAGCTGCATTTCCAGTCACCTCCTCGCAAGCCCCAGTCACACCCCAGGGTTGGCTCTAGGACTCTGACAGCTTTGGGAGCTGCTGCGCATCCCACCTTGCCGGGTGCTGCCGATCGGCAGGCTCTCCTGGCACCAGTCGCGAGCGTGGGTTTGGCCCTGGGGCCATGGGCCAGGGCTGACCCCAGGCGTTCCCGGAGGCTTGAGGTGTGGGGAGAGCCCTGATGGGGCTGGGGGACGTTACCTCCACAGCTGGGCCACCAGTTGGAGGGCACGGGCTGCTGGGCTGTGGCGATGGCTGTAGCAAGGGTTAGTCTAGAAATATCTGCTGGTGGTGCATAGACCAACATCCTGAAAGCGTCTGGCTTAGGGAGGAAAACCCCCGGAGGCTCCGTTGTACTGAATTCCTCTCTGAACCCAACCTGGGTGCTCGGACAGGCCGTGCCCAGGCAGGCGCAGAGAGGGATGCTCAACAGCGACAGGCTTCGGTGGGATGCTCCGGTAAGGAAACGAATGTATCTTCAGGAGAGAGAGAGAAGGGCAGGGCGGCTCTGGGTGGGGGGAAACGGCAGAAATGAGGGGGACGCAACCAGCCGGGGGGTCGCGGTGATGGGGAGGAGCAGTGCCCGGCGGTGGGGAACCTGCAGCAGCGTGAAAATCCCCTTTACCAGTGGGTGTCACTGCAGGACAAGGAGCGTCCGGCGCCGGAGGGCGGCCGGGGCTGCGCG
>NW_009234392.1:0-13065 GCF_000690835.1 Fulmarus glacialis | reverse complement strand
TTATAATTTTTATATGTATATAAAAGCAAAGTGTTTTTCAAAACCATGCCTATGTGGAATTTTGCCCTACCGTACTGAGACTGCTGGTAGCTGAGGAGCGTTGTTTGAAGGGTGTCAGTACGGTGCTAACCCACCAAATCTACAAGACCTCCAGAGCATCCACAGTGTGAGGCATAAACCTGGTTAAAACAGGTCATCCCCTCCATCCCCCTCCTTCCAGGGAGAAGATTGTTGCTTCCTGCTCCCCTGCCCAGAGGTCTGGGATCCTCTGTCATGGGGAAAATGGAGATTTTCCACCCCCACCTGCAGGAGTGGTTGTGCATGTTTTCAGCCACTTAATCCTGCTGCTGCATAGCGGAGAAGTATTTTATATCCTTTCCTTTCTGTGAGAGAGGGAGGTCTCTCAGCTCCTCCTGAGGCTTAAGGAAGAGTTGGCGGTGGGGGTATTAGAGCAGATCTCCATGGACAGTTGTGGGCTGTTGCTCCACTCTGTCCACCCCTCACTTTGGCCAGCTGAGGCCCAGAAACCTTGAAGCCACATCAGTGTGGCGCTACTCACAAACTGGTAAGTCACAGCTTAGACAGCAGCAGGGAGCGTGAGCAACACAAGCAAGCAGGCCATTGACAGGTGCCTGTGGGGATGCAACATCCTAAAGTTGTATGTTGTCATTAAGGGAAAGATTTCCCATGCCTGCAGTGTAACTTTGGGAGTAAGTCAGAAGCATGCAGATACTGTGGTTATTAGGGGTTTGTTGGCTTATTTTTCATGATGAGCATTCAAAACTGCTTAAACGTCTTGCGGTGCTGGTGGTGATTTCATTCATTGCAAGTGCAACAGTTACATGATGTGTGAGCTGCTGCTGGGCTATGCAGTAACCTCCATCTAGCTGTTGGCTCTTACAAGTATCTATTCCCCTGTGTACAGGGCTAAAGAGGTGCGGTGTTTATCGAAGGTGCCACTGAAGTCCTTTGTTAGATATCACTGATGAGTGTACCTGGCTGGGAAAAGAAAGGGAGCATTTAGCACCAAGAGCATCCCAGTACTGTTTGGCAGGTATTGCATCCCAGTATTGCCCATCATCTGTCACACCTGAAATTGGGCAGGACGCTCTGCTGTTGCACTCAGAGTGAAATTGCAGAGAGCAGTTAGCAGGACAGAAAATATTTGGCTGGAGTGGACCTGTTTGACCTGCTGGAGTGTGCTGAGTTCTCCAAGAGCTTCTCCCAGCCTGCTTTTGCTCTCAAAGCCTGTGCAAGCTGGAAACTTGGCAGCATTTTTCAGAATTTGGGGTTGACATACAAACAGAATACCAGATGGGCAGGCAATGCCTGTAACGCTGTGCACAATGGCAGAATGGCATAAATCCTCTGTGGCGCGCAGCGGGACTCTTGCACAGGCCTGGGAAGTTGCCGGCATCTGTAACAAGAAGAGGAGTGTATAACATGAGGGAAGGAATAGGGAACACTGAGGAGCTAGCAAGGATTAGCATCCTGCTTCTCCCTTGAAGGAGTTTTAGCTAAAGTGGCAAAGGGGGGAGAATAGCTGCCCTCAAACAAACAGAAAGGGCAGGGGAGAGGTTTACAAGCTCCCAAGAGAAGGAGCAAGACTGGCAGAAGGTGTTTGACAGCCATTTCTGAGTGAGTCACACTTAACTGTCTGTCTGGAGCCACAAGGAATTTGCAAAACTGGATAATTGTTCGTATTTATTTCTTAAAATATACAGAATATGACAGTGTTCTAGCTCGTGTGTTTCAGCGTAAAATGTCTTGCTGTGGGCTGGTATTTTCCCCTGGTTTTATCCCTTTTTCTCTTAAATTGCAGTCTTGCTTCTCTTTTTCCCCTCCATGTAAGAGCCAGGTCCATTCTGGCTGTGCCAACTGGCTGGTGCAGACATGGCTTCCCTCTTGCACTGGGGCGATGGCCCGCGTCTCTGTGCGTGGCTGCAGCAGGGAGGTTGACTTCTGTAGTGCTGCAAAGAAAGGCAAACACACAGCCCTGTATAGCCTCCAGGAAGAGCACTCAGCACGGGGAGGGGGGGGACCCCCATTGCACTCATGGATTACTATCACCCTTTAATGGGGAAGCTGGTGCATTAAAACGTGCATGTTAACTTGCAGTTTAGCTTAGCTCTGCTGCAGTAAGGCTAACTCAAGTGCAATTTCTTTTTGGTTCAGGAGACCAGAATTGAAAAGCTCTTATTTTTTGCCCCTAACTGTTGAATTTTCCCCTTTCCATTAAAGATGAAACCAGGAGTAATGTGTGTCTGCCTGCCTTTGGTTTTCAAAATGAGGCTAATGAGGCCACGTAGAACAAGATTAAGTTACGTTTGTTTTTTTTTTCTTGTGATAGCGAGCAGGTCAGAGAAAGAACTTGAGCTCAAATGCTTGCAGTTGGGTAAATATTTGTAACCAGTAATATTCAAGTTTAGGACAAGGTTTATTAAGGCTCTCCCAAGTTTCTGTAAATATGCATATCCACAAAACCCATCTGTATCTGTGAGAAATGAGGCAAACTTGCAGAACTTGCAAATTATTATCTAATCTAAATTTAATATGCAATTAATGTTTTGTAATTATAGCTTTAGGAAAAATTACCTTTATGTGTTGTTTATACTGAAGCAAAAGTGCCAGACTGCAGACCAAACGATGACAAATGGCGTGCACGTATACAGGGGAGAAACAGCACACAAACACCTACAAGCAGTTGTAAATGACATACTATAATAGAAACTATCCTAAGTTTACTAAACCATAAGGCAATGTTTGTCTTCCTGAAATAAAAACAAGCTACAGGCATGCACGACCAGGTTTTGAAGTGGTGGGACTCCTTCACTGCAAAGCTCAACAGAGAATCCTGCGGTGTCTTGCAAGTACGGTGAGGCTGTTCTGTGGAAAAGCTGATGTCAGCCTAGTTCAGTGATATTCAGCTGTGACACCGGAATTATCTGGGCTGGTTTTATCTGGCAAACTCACGACAGAATCTCTCTAGTTTCCCCCTTGTGAACAGAAAATCCATATGAAAATACCATTGTTCTCTTCGTTGATAGAGATGCTAGCAGTGAGGGAGGTTTCTCAAGCAGTTCTGCTTCCTTGTGTTGGTTGCCTTGCAGCCGGCAGATTTCTAAGCAGGTCAGGATTCATTTTGGTTATCTGATCCATTTGTTTAAATAGAGGCCAAGTTAACTACATGTGTATGCTGAGGAGAAATTGAATTTGTGCACACTTGCTCTCTTTTTTTTTTATGTGCCGAGTACAATAAAAGGAAATGGTTGAAATTAATTTGGGAAGTAACCATTTTAATATTGCTCGTGTTTTCAGCCGTAATATTGTAGCAACAAGTCAGAGAAATATAATTTCGTCTCTAGCAGAGGCATAAGCACAGTGCTCTCCAGAGCTGGTGAGGAGGCTTAATCATGTCAATAACACTTCATTTAGGGCGGGGAAGAGGGAAAACTGCCCCTCACGTGCAGTGATGTGTAGTATCCAAAGCTGTTTTATCTCTTTCTGGTTCCGTCGAGTTGTTTGAATGTTTTTCTTTGCTTTGTTTACATATTCTGTGGTCTTCTATCTACAAAATACAAGTTAACAGCTGGTTATCTGGATTTATTTTTTGATAGAGCAACCCATATCTTGATAGGAAGCTGCCCCACTTTTTAAAAGCAGGAAGGAGCGCTGGGGCTGAAGTCTTGGTAGGGTGTGAACCTCTTATGGATGTTCTTCATAGGGTGGGGTAGGGTGTTGATGTGGCAGGAGGTGCTCTGAGCACATAAAGGCCTCCCCAGAGTGGGGCCGTGCCCTAGCGTGGCATTTGTGGGGTGAAGCGATGACTTTCTGTGGTCACTCCCCAATGGGCTCGCTGGTACGCCTAAACTATTCACATATGCATTTTATTTTGTAACCTACTCTCTCCTAAAATTTAATTGGTAAACTTACAGTCTTGTAATAATAAAATTAAAGATTTATAGAGTGGAGGAGGCATGAACAGGGACTAGTGTTTCTGTTAAGGATGTGTGCTCCTCACATGGTTGTCATTGTTCTGAGTGACCATCATATCATGCCTGGAGTTAACGCCTACACTTTACCTATGGCAGAAGAAAATGAAATAGCTTCTTCAGGACCTCTCATTCTGCACGGCTGTTAAATGACAATGAATGTCAGAGCAATGTGCACAGTTTTGGGTTTGGGTTTTTTTTTTTTTTGTTTGGTTAGTTGGTTGGTTTTTTTGTTGTTGTTGTTTTGTTTTGGGTTTTTTTACCTTGAAGTACTGGCATCTCATTAGCATGATGAGTTAAGCAATAGGCTTTCTATTTGATGGAAACAGACTAATCTTATCAAAATCTCTACAGATACTGAGCAAAACCTATTGACACTAGTGGAAGTTTCTATGATTTAATGGACTTTAGATTAAGACCAAAATAATGAATGTATTTCAGACAGATAGTGGTGATAATCTTTTACTCTCGACCTTTTCTAGAAACTTGCTGTGGTGCTGTTTCAAAGCCAAGATTAACAAAATTGCAAGGAGTAAGTTCTCATCTACAGTAATGTGTTTTGGTTTTTTTTTTTTTTTTGAGATTATATTCCTAGTTCTCACAACTCAGAAACAAATTTGCATCTTTGTGACCTAAGTTTGGCTTAAGGTCCTCTTCTGTACACTTCAATTTTAGAAATTCATGACAAGCAGGATTTTTAACGAACTCTGAATCAGCCTTGCATTTCACTGAGGGATGTGCAGGGAAATTAGACTTATATTGTGTGAGAAACTAAGATAATCTTCCTGTCATGCTTAGATTTAAAAGGTTAGGTCTGTAGTAGACGGTTTGTAATGCTGTGTGGGATGTGATTGAATAGTTGTCTGTTTTTACAGCATATCTGGAGAATCCTTAATACAGACTGTTCAAATGGATACCAAAACTGTTGTTATACCTTATTTCCTTTCATTTGCTTATTAGCTATACTGACTCACTGCTGTTGATCTAAGCTATGTTTTCTAGTCTACTTAGACAGCTGTGGTTCCCAGTGGTTCTTCTAAAACTTCATTTCTAAAATAAATCAGGCCTGAGTGGAGACTGCTTTTAGTGGTGCCATGGCAGAGCGGGCCGGAGCCTCGTGTTGCTTTCTTGAAGTCTGGGGCAAAGCCCTGGGTAAATACTCTGTCCGTTGGTTTTGTATGGCTTCTGCATCACGTGGGTCAAACTCCCAAATTCCTCATCCCAGAAAGAAATGTGGTACAGTACGGGAGGTGGAGTACCATCAATTACCTACTTTCTTCCTGAATATTTTCCTATATCAGGGGTATTTGCTATGAATATATCATTATACTTTTAAAAGGTGGATAGCCACTGCACTTTCATCTTTTAGCTAGAAAAGTATTGCATATTCTCCAAGGAAAGATTATTTTTTAGTGGTAACTGAGGTAATTACTTCTAAGCATTGAACACGACTCGTAAGATGATCAACGTATTTTTGTGTGGTATGTCCCAGAAATGTCCAGGAAAACAATACACTGCCCCTGTGGCAATGTAGTACATCTGAGGGATGCTAGAATGACCAGGCTGGGACCTGTAGTTTTATTTATCCACCAAACAGGTATAGGCAGTGGCATTGAAAGCTTTCCCTCACATGTCTGCCTCGACTGTTGGGTACCTGGTTAGTATTCTTGCATTTTCTGATCGTGTAAGGGGAGGTGAGGGAAAAGACGCTTATGCTAGCGATTTTCGTAGCTGCTTTTAAAAGAGAAGTAGCCTGAGTTGGATCATCAGAGAAATCTGGAGGGTAGAACGTATATTGAGAGAAGAGGCATTTTCTTCAGCTCCTGGCTGCTGCTGTTTGTACCTGTCCTCCTCATACACATGAAGCAGCTCATGGAACACTCTGAATAAAAAAATAGTTTTTAATTTTCCTTGTGTGTTTTCGATGAGCACAGTTTGTAGAATTCCAAAAAATGGTGAGGAAACTCTTGACGAGACATGACCAACAAAATGCCCTTTTGTACTGCTTTTGACTTGCAACATTATTAGCCTTTCTTTATAGCCAGGGTCTGCCAAGTTTATACAGACATCAAGGATGCTTACAAAGCTCAATCTGAAAAATACAGTATTTTAAAATATGATGTTAAAAGGTAGAATTCAGTATTGTAAGGGTTTTACTCAATTCCTCAACTAGCAAAAATGTTATGAGGTAAGTAAAATACCAGGGTGGGGGCAACACATTCAGAGCAAAAGATATCTGTAATTGGTTTCATAAGTGGAGACAAATACGGTACGGTAGAGCGGAAGCAGCTGGAAAATGGAAGCAGAGCACGTTCAGAAAAACCGAAGGCAAAAGGCTAGCGATGCAAGTACTGGCTGCTGCAGTTTTTGTTGTTGTCAAACACATTAATTCTCACTGGGTTGGAATATTAGAATCAGTGGACCAATTTCTAATTTCATGCTCATATTCATGCAAACCTGATGAACTGCAGAGGAATTGTACACACATGACAGCAATAAATTAATTAAAACCTGGAGTTTGAACTGGAAATACTATATTATAGAATGATTAATGGCTTAATTTTTAATTTTGAGTTCATAAATAACTACATATTTCATGAGATGGCTGTAATGTGCTTAGCGCACATTGTGCATCTGATTTTTTTTTAACCTGATTTCTTAATGAAACTGATAATGAGGCTGATGCCATCACGCTGTCTTTGTCATTCTCCCTTCTGATGGCTTTTGAACTTGGTGGCACCTTTCAGTGGCACTTAACAGAGAGGTAGAAGTCTCAAAGCAGTTTAATCACTAGGACTTTCATGAATGTAGAAAGCTGGGTAGAGGAAAAAGACTGTATCACTCCTTCTACCAAGAGGCACATAGTATCTTTTAGATACCAGTGAATCCATGTGAACGTGGAGCCTCAAGACGCACGGGTACAGCCTTAAGAAAGCTGTAGGACATCTGCCTCCTTGCCCTTTACTTGAGAGGTATATAAATAAGGGAGGGAGCCCAGAAGGATGCAAAGCATTTAAGAACTTTCTCATCAGAGAAGATAAATACTATGGGGAGCAGCCTCTGACTTTACAAAAGTCAAACAACCCTGCAGGATCAGGCACTAAAAGGCAATGAAAGTGTGCCATTTGGTTTGAGCCTGGCTTTACACTAGTGCTTTTCCTGCAGCATGTCTGTGAAAAGCAGGCACTTGGAGAGGATGTGAAAGCAGGAAGAGTACTAAACTTGCCTGCAGTTCTCAATGCGGCTGCACAGGAGGAAATGGAGGTTTTGTGGTGAAAGGTCAATATTGTGAAGTTACAAGGTGCTTTAGGAAAAGAAGGGAGAAAAAAAGATTTTACCAGCAGGTCTTTGAATGTGCACATGATATGGGTATACTTTAAAAAATAAAAAATATGAATAGTGCTGAGACTTGCTGTCTTAAGGTAGGGCAGATGTTTATTTCCTAGACACTTCACTTAGCTGATCTTAATACATGTATCAGATGCAGAAGTGTTGCTTCTTCTCGTTCCAGCAAATACTGGTTTCCCCATCCTCTCCCCAGCCTGACCGTGGGATTCAACAGAACAGCTGCTGATCACCCTTTGCCTGTTGGTCAGTCCCTGGATTGCCTGGCTGCCCTACATGGGTAGGAATGCAGAAAAGTAAAGAATTCCTGGGTTAAGTTTAACTTCTAATTATCTTAAAAGTCAAATACAATCAAGTGAGGGATTGGCAAAAGGAACACTGGCAGGTTCAGTATCCAGCATTGAAACTGGAAGGATCAGACAACAAAACTAACCCATTTTTCAGTTGATCCCTGTCCATTTTGAGGGGAAGTGCAAGTAAACCAGCTGTGCTTTATGGAGCAATAGGGCAAACACTGCCCTCGAAAGGCAGAGGGGAACCAGCTATGCTTTGGTTGCTGCTCTCTTTACAATACTGGTAAGACTTGCAGTCCCCAGATGCTCAGGGGTGCAGTGAGCCCAGGTGCAGGCGCACGAGGCAGCTGTGCCATGTTGCAGCCATAGCCATGCAGCTCTGGAGTCCCGCCAGAGCAAGACTGGTACCCAGCCTGTGGGGTGGGGCATCAGCACACAAGTGATAAATCCTGTCTTCCACACGTAACGAAGCCGGAGAAGCAACATGCTGCAATGTCTCCAGCTTTTCTGTCTGGTAAAAAGGGTTGTGTCCTCTTGGGTCCGTAATACAGCAACGTCCTTAATGTAAAGGACAAATACCAGAGTGCTACAGACTTTGCTCGAAGCAAAGAGGCTGTGGAAGTGGAGCCAAACGATTTTATTTGAGGATAATACATGACATTTCTATTCTTCCTCTTGCTGTTTGTATGCACTTTGGGCCCTTGTCTGGAAGAGGCCAAGCTGTGCACTGAAAAGCAGTAGGTACTTGTCTAATGACTATGATAGACACGGTTATCAGCAAAGCTGCTTGCACATGGCTGTACAGAAGCCAAACAGGGATTCAAAAAATAGTTGGGGGGAGGAGTGGGGGTGGGCAGAGGGAGGTTGTTCTTTTCTGGTTTGTTTGAACTGGTTTTTGAGAGAAACCAGATGAAGGGAATGACTCTGATCTTGTAAGTGAAGAACTTGGTGTTTAATGTTTGGCGATACTTAATACAATGACTTGAAGAACATGCCAGTGGAAAAGATAAATGAGCCCATTGCTGTGTTAGGGAGTCAAACACCGAATACCATGGCTACCTCCCATACAGTACGTGTGAATGCTGGTGCAGTGTTTTGGCTGTATGAGACAACTGTACCCTGCAACCCTTTGGGGAGGGGAGAGGAAGGAGGGCTCCACTTGTTTCTTTTTAAACACAAGTCTCTGCTTCCCAACAGCTGTTCTTAAAGTAATTTATTAGTGGAAGAAATGTTTCTTCCATTCTTACAGGAAAACATTGGGAGAATTTAGATTATTCATCATAAGCTTCAATAGCGGCTTATTCAGCTTGCTTTGCTTTGCTTTCTGTGGTAGGCACAATAGTGGCTCTATTGAAGCAGACTTTTTTTTTTACCCTCTTCTGAAGTGGGTAGATTACTAATGATGCAAATAGATTTTAATTGTGCAAAAGCTAGACACTCTGTGCCTTGAAAGGCAGTACCTGATTTGTATAAGAGACGGTAGAAAACAAGCTTTCACAAGTAAAATTGCTGTTGAGTTTTATAAATAGCACCATACTGTAAGCAGGTGGCAAATGGAAATGGTTTGGTTCCTCACAGCTGGCAGGTACTTTATTTTCGGGCATCGGGAACTTCTGCATCACCTTCGGATGCTTGACTTGTCAAAAGTATTTGTTACCATCTACTGGTTGGTCTGGTCATTTGCAACACTTGTAAAAGCTGATCATAAATACTGTCAGCAAGCTTTGGCTGTGGCAGAAAATCAGGGTTGTACTTTTATTTTTTGGATGGGACGTTGAGGCTGTGGTTTGACAGCCTGGTAGGCCTAGTTGTAGGGGTTCTAGTACCCAACGGGTCATAAAGACCGGTGCCAGATAACGCATGGTTTGGAATAAATTCAATCTGATGGCTTGGGAAAGACATTTGATTGAGTTAACTCTGTACTGGCAGGATTCGTATTGGATCAGACTTGTCTGTCTAAGCTACTATGATTTTCTGCTGGTTCAGACATCGCCTGTCTTTCTGCACTGGGTATAAATATGGCACGTGCTCAGAGTTAAGTGCTCTGGCTAATTCGGTGGAATCAAAATTCTGCACCAAAGCCCTTTCCGGGTCAAGTTTGTACTGCTACATAGCCTAAGGTTTTTCTGTTGTTTTACTTTTTTCCCCACACTAACTGGTATATTTGATCATGGAACTGTGGCTTGACAAAGTGAGAAGTTATTAAACTTGTTCCAGCATGGGTTTTAGATGTGGGAATATCTAAGTCCATTTCCATGCCTTAGTGTTTGCCGGACGGATGCTTTGTGTGACCAGCCCTGCTCTTTTCATCCCGAAATCTGCTGCAGGATGAAGAGCCTGCTCCCCAGATGGACTGCTGTACTCTTCCAGTCAAAGCAAACGCGTAACAAAGTCTCTGTAGCCCCCAGCAGCCCTCACTCGGTGCTTGTTAGGGAGAAGTGTATACAGAGCGGTGGCTATGAAGGCAGGCCGGGAAGACATCGGTTTGTTTACGCAGCTCCAGAGGCTCGGCATGCCATTTATTGGGTGCGGGGGGCTGAGGCTCCTCTTGCAGTTCAGGGACAGCAACCCCTGAAGGTACAGCAGTCACGGTGCAGCTTGTTTACTGATCGGGGCTCGACTGCTTCACAGTGAGTGCAGGGGTCTGTGTTCCCCCCAGCATTAAGTCCAACTATACAATCTTTGTTTGAAGAGAGGTGTGACGTTCATCTTCAGGAAACAATAATCTTCTTGGTGGGCTGTAAATTGCAAATAATGATTCCTTCCTATTTTTGGAAGTGATTCACACCATCAGCAGTTTATTGTGTGAAGACCTGAATGAGGCAGGCTTGGAGAGCAGAGCGTTTATTGGGTTGGGTTCCTGTTGCTGAAGTGGCATGGACTGTTTCAGGGCTCCCACTTTGCCCTTCCTTGGGGCTTGTAAATCTAGTCTCCATTTGATTCTTTTCTTTCTCTTTCAGGACAATTATTCTGAGTGACGGCCCTTGCACGCGCTTCTGAGTGGTTATCATGGGCTTCATTGCCTTTCTGAAGACCCAGTTCATAGTTCACCTCCTCATTGGGTTCGTCTTTGTTGTGAGTGGACTGATCATTAACTTCATTCAACTATGCACGCTAGTCCTCTGGCCCATAAACAAGCAGTTTTATCGCCGAGTAAACTGTCGCCTTGCCTATTCGCTTTGGAGCCGTGAGTATGCTTGAAGGGGACATGAGGGCTGGGGAGGGGTGTGGTTTTTGTTTCTCTTTTTGTCAATTAAAGAAAAAAATAGATATACACATGTGTATGTACACACACAGACACACGGGAGAGAGAGAGAAATGCTAAGTTAGAAGTAGAATCTTTCAGAGCAGTTCAAAGCAGCCATCTTTTCTGAAATAGCTAGGAAAACATACAGAAGTCAAGTGACTGATACCTATTGTCACTCTTATTTAAAAGAAGTGGGAAGTAAAGCTCCTACCCACCCCTAACCCTATCCTGACTGGTAGGAAATTGCTGATTCTGTCACAATATCATCTTCATCCTGCACTGGAGCCTGTGCAAAGTGATGGGGAATTCACAGAGACTGCTTCAGGTAATGAACATACATGCGATATTGACCACTTAAGAGCCCAAGTTGACTGTGTGGTCTGCAGAGAGAGATGTCTGTCTTAAAGTATCTAGTGTAGATGCCTCTATAGCTGAACTGTGTGACAACTTCAGAGTCCTCTTGCAACCTACAGTGTTCATCTGTGATGCCAGTGTTCTCTCTTGTGAGCAATTTGTCACTCTTTTCTTCTTCTGTCCGTAGGACAGGTCTACAGTGAGTGCAGCTGCTTTGCTCTCCTCTTTCAGACCTTTGCAAAACTTCCTCCCTGTGGATGCCTTTTTTTTTTCCTCCTCATACAGCTTAACAGGGAATTAAATTTCTGAAATGAATGTTTAGAAGGCTCCTTAGTCCAAATGTCACCTCCTGTTTCAGCAGTGAATCATCTAATTCGTTTCCATTCTCCATCCCCTCCCAGTATGCAAGGCCACTTACCTTAGTGCTCAGCTCAGCATCCAACTCCCACTTTGGGTAAATGAGTCATCTAAATGAGTACTTAAATTACAGTTGAGCGGTCCACTGACAGGCACCCACATTTCTTAAATCATTGATGTGAAGTACTACCAACAAAAACTCTCCAAATTATCTAGTTCAGTTTTTTTTTTAAGCTTGTTGTCCTTGTCCTTCCTGGGCTTTTAGTCCTACCTTTTGAGAATGTTGTCTGAGAAGCACAGGAGAAAGGAAATTAAATAGAGTGGCAGGTAAACTGTCAGGAGAAAAGGTATCGTAATGGAAGAACTTATAGGTAGAAACTTCAAAATGAGCTTGGTTGGAGGGGAGTGAGGATATATGGGATTTTGGTTTTTTTTGTTTGCTTGTAGGAATTTCTTAACATGTTTTTAATAATCTAGAACCTGATCTCATCCTGAAAACATCCTGAAAAGCTTTTCTGAGAATATGAGCTGCTTGTGCCTTGTAAGGCTTGTAGGTTCAGATGCTTGATTTCTACAAGTTAGCATTGTGCATGGAAAAATCACGTTTTAAATGCTGTTATCTTCTATCTTGTATACACTGGAAATAACCTACGTTATTGTTCAAAAAGGTTTGGAGAAGCTGAGTAGATAATTGGGTTGTACCTAGGATAACCCCTCATGTATACCCTATTATAAATTAAATGATTGAGAAATTAAACTACGAAAATTAACATAAATGTTATATGGGATTGCAGAGTGCTGATGGCCTGTAATGGAAGAGCTGACAGAATATGCACTTCAGTTGTGATTTATAATGAATTAAGCAAGCCGTGTAAATGCAGCAGTTCAAATGTTGCCATTCATAATGAAATATATTTCATTATGTGGAAACCTTTTGGCAATGAACCTGTAGGTTGGTGTTCTGTTCTGGATGCTACATTTTGCTTGCTTACTCCAAGCTGTTTAGTTTTAGGCTGAGGGTATTCATGCAAGAGCTGTCTATAACAGAAGTTGCTCTGCCTGTCTGGCAGAGGATCGGTGTGCAGGGGTGGATACACAGGTGATCGCCTATCTGGCTATGTCCTATAGCCCACTGAAAATCAGGCTGTATTCTCACTGTATCTCTTTCAAATATATAAAGCACAGCTTCAGAAAGGGAAGGAGGTAGACTCTCTCCAGTGTTCGTGGCAGATGTTTGGGGAAAAAAGTCTGTTGGGCTCTGGCCTCAACATAAACCTTTGCAGTGCATGTGATTCATGACGGATAGTCTGTACTTCAAGCTCTCCTACATCAGCTCCTTTCAGATGACTCACGCCTTTGGAGAGTGCAGCACTTTTGGTTTAGTCCAGTTGCAAAAATAATCTCTGAAATGTTAGTACCTTAAACTGAGAGGTGCACTGTGCCTCTTGTTCATAGAATCATATAATCATAGAATCAT
>NW_009234391.1:11726-14047 GCF_000690835.1 Fulmarus glacialis | reverse complement strand
ATAGTAATACATGAAAATGTCTAAGCACACATACCATCCCTCAGCAATCCAAAGATTAACAATTTCAATGTCAAACTGCAGAGATGTAAGCATTAATGGCACCTGAAACACCGGAGAGGTATTTAAAAGTGACTCCTTTCTTTATAGATCAAGAACTTCAGCATATTTTACAAAGTCACGTCAGCTCATGTCTCAGAGTGAAATTCAGTTTTCCAACAGTCAATGGACACACCTATCCCTCAAAATTCAGAAAACAACAGGAAAACATCAAAGCCAATGTGTTTTCTTCCTTATAATAATGTGAGTTTATGGAAAAGCAATTTCTATTGCCTAGCAGCATTTTACCACAGAGTTTTTGGGGGGAGGCGGACTCATTAATTGATCAATGCAACGATGGAACAGTCTAAAGTCTCCTCCTGAGGATCCTTTTATGGTTATAAATTATCTGCAGAATATATTTCTATAGATCAACACCGTTAGCTTCAGTCGTGGTTTAGTCTTGAATTCAAGTAGTTTCAGTCATGAATTCAAATTATTTTTGTTTAAGGTATATATGATTTTTGCAGACAGAATGAGAGGAGGAGAAAAATGAAGGGTTTATCCTATTCAATTAAAAAAACACAGTTCTCCGCAGCAGGCTGACCTGCTGGATGACATCCTCAATTGATATTGATGCTGCAGCCACTCAGAGTGACACCTTTATCAAGCAAGGCAGCTCTGAATTAGAGGTGATCAGCCATAATTATTACTGGCGCCACTGAAGCCTGTGGCTTGACAGCATCAGATGTGGTTGTTATAAAGTTTGGTCCATTGTGTCAATGGCCTGTATAACTCATTTATGTCTGAATTACCAGCTATTGATTTTTTGTCTTCTGTAATGTAATAAAATAAAAGTTAGATCATTCCTAAAGCTTTCTTTTAATTCCAGCCTTGCTGATCGTTTCATTTTAAGCTTAGCCCACTTCTCCCTCTCCATTTAAAAAAAAAAAAAGTGACTTCCAACCCTCTTTCTGTGCATGTCTAAGAGGTCATCTTCCCTCCCTTCCTTTTATTTTGTCCTCTTACATTTACACTGCTGGATTACATAGCTTCTGCTCATCCAGTTATACCACTGGCATCGTTATAAACTTTGGGCCCAGGGCCCAGGACAGATCCCTGGCTCAGAACAGCTTCAAACTGATGGGGAATGTGGCTGCAACCGAGGCACAAACTTAGATCACCAGGCCCACCTTTGGAAGGAAGGAAGCTGCCACCAAAGAGAAAAACTATTATCCTGAGGAACCCAGGTTACCCTGGGGCTGCTTGTGCATACGCACCCATTCCTGCAGTCTTTGTCAGTGAACCAGCCTCTTCTCACTCCTCTGAAAGACTCACGCTTCCACCACCCTGCTATATTCAGAGCAAAATGCAACCAAAAAGATGATGCAGGAGCTGCAGGGTAGTTCACTGTCCTTCTCAGCCTTCAAGCGCTTGCCTCGCAACTGTGCTCTTTCCTAAAGAAAACTTTGTTTACCAGAAGCAAGAGCAGACCCATTGTCCACTTGTGAGCGTCTTAATCAAAATACTAGAGGAGTGACTGCAGTTTTATGGCAAATGGCCCTTATAATTATTATTACCTTCATAGACACAAACTCAGAAGAATTCAAGTGTCTTGTAAACAGCCTTTGTCTTATAGAAGATACTTCCAGGAGTTGGAGCATTTTCTGAAACAAACAAGAAAGATCCAAGCAGCCTGAACTGCCAATCATTTTTAAATGATGTGTTTACACTGATGTCCCGTTTCAAGAAGCAAACTGCTTTAAAACAGAGCTCATGCTGCAAAGGAGTTAAAAACTTATTTGTACTTGCTGGTGGGGATACAAAAAGTTCTTTCCAGGCAGGTAGTTCCAAGGCCTATTGATTTTTTCTTCCCCCTAACAGGAAACACAGTTTTCCCATTTTCCTTCCTGTGACAGACCAGTTGATGATAAAGAATGTCCTGTGTTCAGAGGAAATTCCACTTGCATGCAAGAGCTCCCTCTTTATCTGTTTACTTGTCTGTCTTTTCTTTCTCTCCCCACTCCACCCCCATCCTTAAATTTCCATGTTCAGCCACGCTCAAGAATAGGGCTGTTGTGATGAGAGTTGTGGGATGTTTTAATTCTAATGGGAGCCTTCTTCAAAGTAGCGCCCTGGCCAGCACAGTTATGACTCCAGCTTAGCTGTCTGGTTCAGGAATGCTTGCAACACCCTCCCTGCAGCATGTTTCATCCTTGGGGAAAGGGTGGTGGGGCACACCACAGATGTTTGGTGTAACAGAAACTGGACAGAAATCACTGCTC
>NW_009234391.1:0-11695 GCF_000690835.1 Fulmarus glacialis | reverse complement strand
CTGAAAGTTTCCAGTCTGAACAACGAGAACGCTCTGAATTTCGAGAGCCCAAATGTCAGAGCGCACTGGGATTATCTCAAACGCATATTGTAACAAGGAACTGGGTGTACTGCAGCTGAGATTGTGGATGGACAAATCATCAGTTCTACATGCATTTTAGGTGAGTGTATCACATACAGCCTTTGGGACTGACTTTTGCCTATTTCGATCAGTGGCCCAAAGCATCAGTAAAGACCCTGTGGATGAAAGCAGTAGAGCCTGATTATTTTTTTCTCCGCTACTTGGCTCTTAAAGAGGCTTGATTAAGAAAATATTCTGTAATAATGGTCCTACACTCAGGAAAGTCTCATTTTCATTCTGACATTATTTTTCATTTCTAACCCAAGAGCCTTGCAGTCCCTGTGGAATTAGAGAGGCCAGATAATTTCAGGGTTAAATAAGCTTTAATGACTATCACATGTATGGAACCTTAAACCTAGTATTAAAAATTATTTTTTTAAAGTGGCATCTCTTCCTTTTTTAATTTAAAATAACCATCCAGGTGGTTTCCTAAGGATTTCTTTGCAAATTGCTTCCAGTGAACCTTTTCAGTTACAGACCACTGCAAACCCATGTGGTGTTAGTCAGTGTTCCATTCAACTTGGGTGTCCCGTGTTTTCGTAGTGGACAGAGGGAGATGGTGAGGTCTGAGCAGGCTAACTGTCACTAGCAAGGACATAAGAACGTATAGGTCTATCAATTTCAGCAGAACTAAAGTAAGGCAGGGTTAAGAGTGGATTTTTCAAGTTGCTTATAAAATAATGGGACGCATGTTCCCAAGTCACTTGGGCGCTTCGGAAAAAGCCATTTTTCTTCAAGGAGACTCAGATCAAAGTGCTCAGCATGGAGCTGTATCAGAGGTAGAGCTGGTTTTTCTATGAGCTCTCCAAATTGTTATGAGATAGAATATCTGGAAATATCCTTTGTGAGAACTGCCCCAGCTTTCTTGTACATAAGCACTGTAAGAAACTGGATTGCACTAGGTCTAAATGAATCCTGGAACAAAGATCTCTCTCTGTCACTCATATGCACAAACGTGCTGCTAAGTTAGAAACTCACTACTGAAAATATTTAAGGAAGAAGAACTAGCAAGAGTTTGGGTCCAACGGATCTGGAGACAGGTGTTCTGTGACAATCCGTGCGGACGTGCAATGGGCATGATGGCCAGGAGACTTCCCCACAACATTTTGGCAATGAATCTTAACCCAAATCTTCAAGAACGATCTCAAGGTAAGAAACCCTTCCCTGTTGACAGTCCTAAGCACGTTGATGCCACTTGGGATCATGTTTTTTGTGCTGGGGATGCTCAACCACTAGGAAATGGAATTGCCTACTTAGTATACGTTCGCCAAATAGCTGTGGGCCAGTGATGAGCGGCTGACCTGGAAGTGAAGAGCTCTGTATCCAATTACGTATCACTGAGTCATCCGGTCTGAGTAGCCAGCTATTTTATTACAGCTGTAAACCACAAATACCTAAGACAAATAATGCAGCACTTTATGCAAAATAATAAATAATGCTTTACACTTCTGTAGAACCTTTCACCCTGAAAGATCCCAAAGCACCTTGCAGGCCAGCTATAAGAAGTCATGCAATGCAATCACCCTTGACATGGGAGATGGCAGCCAGCCAGCAAACGGCACAGGAGTGCAGAGGGGAGATGTTAACTAAGGACAGAAGTAAACAGCTGCAATTATTTTAAAAATGCCATGTAATCTTTAATGTTCATGCATAATGAACAGGAAGTTCCCTTCCCCCAGTGTGATTCTAATTACTCTAATGGATAATTAGCACGTGCTGGTTGAAAAGTGGAGCCGCTGCTATTTTTGGAGTTGCTAGAAGATGCTTTGCCATTGTGCTGGTTTTGGCTGGCATAGAGTTAATTTTCTTCATAGTAGCTATCACGGGGCTATGTTTTGGATTTGTGCTGCAAACAGTGTTGATAACACAGGGATGTTTTCGTTACTGCTGAGCAGTGCTTGCACAGAGTCAAGGCCTTTTCTGCTTCACACACCACCCCACCAGTGAGTAGGCACAAGAAGTTGGGAGGGGACACAGCTGACCCCAACTGACCAAAGGGATATTCCATACTGTATGACGTCATGCTCAGCATATAAAGCTGGGGGAAGAAGAAGGGGAGGACGTTCGGAGTGATGGCGTTTGTCTTCCCAAGTAACCGTTAACGCGTGATGGAGCCCTGCTTTCCTGGAGATGGCTGAACACCTGCCTGCCGATGGGAAGTAGGGAATGAATTCCTTGTTTTGCTTTGTTTGTGTGTGCGGCTTTTGCTTTACCTATTAAACTGTCTTTATCTCAACCCACGAGATTTTTGACTTTTACCCTTCTGATTCTCTCCCCCATCCCACCTGAGGGGAGTGAGCGAGCGGCTGCATAGTGCTTAGTTGCTGTCTGGGGTTAAACCACAACAGCCATCTGTGCACCCTAAATATTTTGACCCCAGACCTCAGATATCTTAATCTTTAGTGTGAAACTGAAGGCTTTACCTTGGACCCAGTTTAAAACCTGTATCACATATAGTCACATCTCAACTCTTCCAACAGGGAAAAGGATCTAGTTTTTATGTTCTTTCCCCATAGTGCTTCTAACAGACAGAAAAGTAAGCTGAAATTGCAAAATCTGGATTAAAAGAGCAAACTCATATGCTGTAATTAAATATGTGCTGCGGAGCACAGTATGGTAAGTACTGAATAATAGTACGGATTAGCTCTGAAACAAATTCTAGTCTTCCCCTAAACTGTCTTCTTCATGCATTTTTGTTAGCCCTCATCTTTATTTTTCAGCATGATAAAAATAATTAATATTCTAATGAAGCTTAAAAAAAATAGGCAAAGCTCTGGGACTCGGTTCCAATTAGAAAAGGAGAATGCTGGGACTCAGATCACCCTCATTACAGCAGCTATAGATTTACAGTGCTATCTGATAAGAACACACACATCACTTGCTTTTAAAGATACGTCCTCTTTTGCTAGTAATCCAGTACAATAGTACAATATTTCCTCCATGAAAACGAACAGCTATAACTGACCACTAGGAAGTGTTTGCTGGACTCCTGCTGGACAAATTGACGTAAGCTTTGAAGTTCCAAGAATTACGGGTAGCCAAGTAATTCTGCTAGTCCTGGCTCATCCTCAGGCACAGAGTTTACACCATTCAATCACTATCAGGATGATGAGAATTCATTATCCAAGTGGTATCACTTTTAACTTGGCTCTATCCAAAGATCTGGATTTAATTTACATCCAACATCTTGACACCTAAATGCCAGCCTCTTTTAGTACAGATTAGAATTTTTCAAGATTGTTTCTTAAAAACCAAAGAGGTCTGCAACACAGACTGAGATGCAGCCACAGCTAAGGGCCAGCCTGCAATTCCCTAATTTGCAGTGACTCCCATTGAAACATAATGTAATGTAAAGTTTTCAGTGTAACAAGTCAGCCATAAGAATTAAAACTCTATTGTTGATGACATAAAGCTATTACACGATTAGACATTTTATTTTAAAAGGGAAAAGTATTGTCTTTTTCCTTTTTTTTTTTTTTGTAATGGGAGTTAAACAGGAAATCCTAGTTCAGTTTCCTTCATAGTAACTTCTCCAGTCACAGATTCACAGACTCATTTCTGAAATCAAGTGAGGTCCATCTGTACCCACTTATATTTTTAGGATTTACATACTATGTTTAGTCCTCCAATGCTTTTCTTCTCGAAAAGTATGGCCATCTATTATCTCTAAACATATTAAAAACAAACAGATCTCTCACAGACACTCACACAAATCCTTTCAGGACTCTGAAAGGAAACCATCTGCATTTTACTGACATCAGAGTCAGAGTTACACCACCAGTTTTGCTGTAATGAGAAATGAAAGAGAAATTATTTCTAACTTCACTTCCACATTCTGTGGGGCAGGATGCAGCTTTACTTTTAACACCAGTTTCTATGAATCAAAACATACAGCTTTTCTAGTCTTGCATTAAAAAAAACAAAAACAAAAACAAAACAAAAAACCCCCAGCAAACCCAGAACTAAAAAATCTAACTACAAAATATGCGTGTACAGTGAAATACCCAGTGGGTAAGTACATATTCCACACAAACTGTGCCTACCAGATTTACACATGGAACAGTCGTCTGCTTGGATACCCTCTAATGCTAGCCTGTTCCTGCCAGCATTTGCATTTGTGCAAAACCAAATGGTTGTGTTTGTCCTTAGTGACCACAGCCCATGTCAGTGAGGCACTTCTGTAAATTCTGTATTGGAAAAATCTCACTGGCATGCTGGCATCCCTGGTGACTTTTCACATAAGGACAGAAGATTAATTTTCTGTTGAAAAATGAACCGCAGTCAGCTCAATTTTAAAAACCCCAACAAACTAGACTGTTAAGTTGTTTAAATGAAAAAAAAAAAAAAGATTTATTATGGAAACAGGATAAACAAATTAAAACAATGATGACTAACTCATCTGAGAACCTGCAGAGCTCACTTCCAGCCCGACATGCCCTCTAATGTAAGTGGACACTTCTGTGAATATAGCTGAAGAGTTTTGATACAAAAGAAGCAGCGCCTAGATCAGTTTCCCCGCTTACCTGAAGGCATGTGTCCCTTCAGTTTTTAACCTTCCAAACCCTGAGCCTTTACTGTTTCTCTCTTGTCTCCCCAAAACTTTCCCTTTGTTTCCTCCTTCCAAGTAGCATGAATTTAATTTCTTAGGATTTAGAAATTTTCTACTGTCTTTCTCCCTCATGTTCAAGCTTTTGTGTGTTAATTATTCTGCATGGCGATGCCAATCTGAATTCAGCTTGAAACCACTTCGGGGCTTATATATTCTTGTAATTGCTTCATAACTGGAACATATGTCTCACCACCCTGCACGTCAATAGTTGCAACATCGTTTTCTCTGGCTTTTACCAATGCAATTTTACCTCTTTCATATCTGTCCAGACTCCGCTGCAAAGACTTTTTTCCCAACCCTTTGCGTTGAACATGCCAACTCTCTCCGTGTATCCCGTAATCAGCTCAGTCTTTCCTCCTGAGGTTACTTACTTTCATTTTCAAGACCCTTGGTAACCAACCTCCCCCCACCTTCCCTAGGATGTTTTCATCAGTATTAAAAGTTAGCTCCAGATCAGTCCACCATGTCAGTCTAGTACCTCCCAATGCCTCTGGAAAGCCATCTTCCTGATGCATCGTTATTTAAGAGTGCTGGTCCCTGGGAAATGAGCAGACCACCACAGAAGCTTGCTGCCACTCCATGACCGCTTACCACTGTCCACGAGCCCTCCTCCTACATAGCCGTTTCCGGATGATGAGCTCCCAGCTTCTTCTTCTTCTGGAAATTTTTATTAGTCCCCCCAGGCACAGCCTTGCATTTTTTAATATTGAATTTCATTCCATTGCCATTACTTCAGTACTCAAAGCTCATCCAGGTTTTTTTGGGTTGGTTTTTCTTTTTCTTTTCTTTTTTGTACGATATCCAGGTCCTTCTCTGTATTGCCAATGTCTCCAAACCCTGCGTCACCAGCAGTACTTGTTACACCTGCATCATCGTCATTGATGAAAACGCTGAACAAAATCAGGACCGTACTGAACATTGTGTAGCTCCACAAGCAGTCTCCTCCAACCTGACACCTTCCTTTTCAACACCACCCGGTTCTTTCCCCTCCAGCAAACCCCATTTTTAAGCACGCTGAACGAAGCCTACCTGCCCTATTTCCTACAGCAGATTCCCCCACATTAGCTGTAGTTGTTGAGCAGTCCGCAGCTGTCAGCAGCTTTTACTGAGTGGGAATTTGTCAGCGTGAATAACAGTGCAGGACAAAGTTTACCCTTATTTACTGATTCACTCCCAGCCCTGCCTGAAATTTCTCTTCGCCGATAGAGTGGGATAAGCAATCTTTTGGAAAGTTGTGAAGAGGAGAAATGTTTTAATTACAATGGAGGTAAGTGGTATTAATACTACTGAAATATTTAAGCAACAATTCAGATGTCTGTCGACTCTCAGCACTTTTATCAGAGGAATTGTGCCCCACAGACCCGAGAAGCCCCCTGCGCCGCTGCGTGCCATTCTGCTCTGATTACGCTCGTTATTAGGCAGTATCATTATGTAGAATTTTCGGTGTTCCTGAAAGGGATTTCAGTAATGCCACAGCAAAAAATGGATGGTTTGTTTACTTGATTAATGCCGTGATCTATGATTACAAATCTGTCTACTGTTGCTTTCACAGGAAATTATTTCAAGAACTTCACTTCTGGGTGTTGCTTAACATCCAGCACCGACTCCACTATAAACTCATACACATGATTTATCTGGTGGCCAGCATGTGTGGGAGGAAAGATCTAGGAGTCTGACAAAACTCTTCACTCCCTCTAACTTTCAGGCCATCAGATGTAGAAATCTAGACTGTTACACTCCTAAGCCTGTTTGTAAATCCTCAGCCAATGCAAACTATTAATATTGAGCTAAGTGAGTGCAAAATGAAAGCGATTAGGCACATCCTTTTTTAAAAAAATTTATACGCACGTTTTACTAGCTCTAAACGTTAAACCAGCCGATTACATCACAGTAAAAACGACTCCAAGGTAACCTAGGAAACTGTTTTTACTAAATAACAACCGAACCCCTTCATTTAATGTCAATTCACACAACACGCAAGTTTAGCTTAATCTCCCTTCACAGCCATCTCATGCTGTAATTCCACGCTGTCTGTTCAGACCGGCTGGGATGCTCTTGCCGTCAGTTCGTAGGGCAAAGCTCTCCGGGGACCGCAGCGAGGCTTTCTCAGATGAGGGGCCCTCATCTGTTGTATTTGCTAATCTTGGTGGCCTGCCAGCAGCCCCAAATTTGGCAAGGTTCAGAGCACAAGCTACAGTCGGGTTGCTCGATTATCACGAATGTTATTATTTTTATTGGTCGGTTAATACGTTTTTACTTTGCTGTGTTTTAATTTTGCTTTGGTTGTCCATGTTGGCTATTCTGTGTCTCCAGCCTAAAGAGACGTAAGGATGGGCAGCCATCACAGTCATCATCTAACTCTTACCCAGGATAGCTCATACGGTTCTTGTTCCTCTATATTTTGGAGGCCAATTCATGAAATCTCTATTCAGTTTCATCTGATGCCTTCGCTGGTCGGCATTTTCTGAGTGCTCAAACAAAATGGTATTAAATACTTAAAACCACTCCTAAGCATAAAAAAACAAGATATTAGGAGCTGATCAGAGCTGATCAGGTAAACACAAAGCAAAACCAGAATTAATTCTGCGATGTGACTGATGTGATTTCACCTGCCTCGCTGCTGTGCTCATAATACGCATATATAGGGGTATATATCTCACACACACCGAGATAAAAGATATTATCATATAGAAAGCATTATACATATATTATAAATGTGACTATGTAAAAAGATAAAGCTGACTTAAAGGAGTATTGCAGAATGAATGACATTAAAACTTATGTTTACAGTTGCATCTTCATTTTCATTCTATCTCCCTTTTTTAGATACTTTTAAAGCCTTCCAAAACTTTCCCTTTTTAGGCTGAAATACTGCAGGCTTGGTCTTTGCCAGATAATGAATATTTTAAAAAATATTTCCTTAAACCATTTTGTCTGTCTTTTACAAGGACAGTGAAAAGTGTAAAGAGTCGTACAAGTCAGAAACCCTGGGAACTGAAAGTTGAACTTTGCCATGAAAACAGCCCACTAAAAAAAAAACGCTTTAGAGTGCATTGATAAAAATTAGGTTTTACTTGGTGAAGCCCTTCAAAATTTTGTTTTGTTTAGGCCAATTATGTTTTCCATGAGTTTTCTCGCTAAGCTTTAAATCATGCACCTAAGAAAAACAACTCTATTTTTCATTTCAGCTAACCTGGCTTCCATAAAAAATTTATAGGGACTAAGAAAAAGGTCTGTTAAAGTGCAGAGTGCTAGTGAATTTAGAAAGAAGCACGGATGAGAGACAGGCTGATATACTGTCTGGAACTCAGCTCAGCTCGTTCACAAGAAATGTTTTCATATAAGAGCTTTCTGTTTTGTCTTCCTCACACTTATATTTGATCTAATCTGTTGGCTCTCCTAGTCTACGATACCAATTTTATTCTTCCTGTTCTCACTTACTCAGCCTACTCCAGGCTACATCTGTGACCTCCCTAGTCCTTCTGCTCCCTTCCACCCCATCTCTTCCCCTGCAATAAAAATACCAGCCCCTTGAAGTCTCATTCTTCTTTTTCCTGAGGAAAAACTCCCAACTCAGTTCACCAAACCACTGCTCTTCTTTTTTCAAATCCCACCCAACTCACATCCTTCATGTTGCCTATCTGCATGGAACTAATAAGCAGCAAAACCAGCACAAGGGACCATCTGAGTTATCTTCTCTGCCTAAACCTATTTCCACTGAGCTAAGCTTTCTTTCCTGCATACGATTCTGCTCTTGCTCAGCAGTCTTGCCTCTCACTCCATAGTCTTGCAAACAAAATTATCTCATTTGGAAACAGCCAGGTCCACTGTACCTTTACAAACTGCTTTAAGAAACATGTTTTTAGCATGTGCCAGGTGACGTTGTAGGCAGCAGGTAGAAAATGGACTGAAGGGTCATAGAAGGGATTATAAATAGAATAAAATAATAAGGATCCTTTTTTTATCAGAATAGTCTTAATGACTGAGAAAATTCAGAATTCATATGTTTTACAGTCTAAACTGTTGCTAAAAATGTTTTTCAAACATTTACCACAAGGTGCCAGCAGTTCTTTAATGCTTTTTTATTTTCAATTCGTGCTGTACACACTCAAAGCAGGGGTACAATGAGGCAAAGACTTCAGACAGGGAAGTCATAAGGGGTATTAATGCCAGGATCAGAAAGCATTCATAGAGAACAAGATCTCAGGCACATACTAGTACCTTCAAAAAGAAAAGAAAAAAAAAAAAAAGATGAAGGTCAGATTTAGTAATTTGTACAGAGACACAAAGCGTGCCAATTTGGAGTTTGTTCGTACTTTTGAAATCACGCCAACTATACTAGTCCAGCCTAGAGTGAGGATGCTCAGCTGCCAATGTCTGTTTTGTCTAGATCTTATCCCCTACAAAAATTAGAGAGAGGGAGTAAATACCTTATACAATATAGCAGCAACCACTCTTCAGATTATAACTCCTCCTAATATTGGGAGACTTACAATACTGCTGTAAGCCACCTATTGGGGGTCTTAGAATGAGAAAACGAGGTGTTCTGTGCAAAGCCATCTACCATTTGTAAATATATTAATAATAAAATATCAGTTAGGACTTAATTGCAGTCAAGTGGAATTGCATTGCAATTAATGTTAGCTGGATAGCGTTGATCTTAGTACTCACTACTGTTAAACAACTATGTTGGTGAAGATTTACCAATATTTAAGTATCAAAACCAGACTTTAAACAGTGAAATCAGAATAATTCAGTACTAAACCAGCAGAACTTAAAAAAAGGCTGCCTTCCCAGTCTGTTTTATTACATTTTTCAATCATCTAGCTATAACATGAAAGGTTATTATAAAAATTACCTGAAAGTACGCATACATGTTATATACACGCCATTAAGTCTTAATATTTTATACATATGCAGCTCTTCCCACTCAGAAAGGGTCACAAAGCAATTTACAAACAATATATACGCAGAACTAACTTGAGACATTTAATGCAATATGGTCTCCCTTCATAGAAATACATGACTAAACATCCCCAATGAGTAATATGGCTAGCAGCCATAACAGCCTCAGGCTGTGATCTGGTCTGCTCTCATAAGCTAAACAGGGTTGGTCTTGGCCAAGTGCATTTGGGAGCCCTCCAAGGAAATCCCAGGGTGCTTCAGGAAGCAGAGCTGGTGATTCAGTAGGTGGCACACTTCCCCTGGAGTCAGCACTGAACCAGCCACTCCAAGGGACACCTTGGTAGGTGCAGCGCAATTAACCAAATGGGATTTCGGGCAGGATCCCTCAGCTGAGACTGGTCATTTGTCACACTGTCATGATTTATTAGTGATGCTATGGATTCTGCAATTAAAAACAAAGACGTCGTTGCTGCTGAGCAGTCCTCTCTCTGCAGAGCTCTTTTAGTTTGGAGAAGTTGAAAGAATGTATTTCTAGCTTTTTCAGTTGCAAACGTTTTGTTTCAAATGGGAACCATCTGTAAGTGCTGCTGGGCTTCTTGGTCCTCACCAATACCAAGCGAATTTTTTACCTCCTACCCACATTTTTAAACATAGTGCTTACACAGTTAGGTGTGGGAATCCTTTCCTTTGCGTTGCTAGGTCCCATCTGAAGTACATCATCTACTTTTAGGTACTGTTCCTAGCTAAAGGTGGACCAGCCAAAGAGAACCCTTTGGAGAGCTAGAGAAACACCTCGAAGTCTAGAAGAGGGCTAAGGACACACTGAGCAAGCTGGTTAGTCTACAGAAGACAAGAGAGAGGGTAGACGTAATACATTTCCAAATACACAAGAGGTTGCTGAAAACAGAAAGAAGAAATAATATCTTTCTCCCTATCTATATTGAGGAGAACCAAAATAAAAGGAACTTAAATTTGCATCAAGGGGGGCTCAGGTTAGACTGAAAGAAAAACTTGTCTCAAAGCGAATACAGTTAAGCACAGCAATAGGATGTGTGCTCTGCATTTCTGGAGGTTGTCAAAAACACATTAGAGATATTTCTGTCAGAAATGATGTAGATGTTACTTAATCCTACTTTGGGCAGAGGATTGGATGAACATTTGAAGTCCCCTCCAGCCATATAGCTCAATGATTCCATAATTTTTATGAAAGCAGGAAGATTTATAGCTTTGGCATTACAGATTTCTTCCTATTTATATTAAGTTTAAAATAATAATAATTCCACCCCACCAAAAAAAAAGCCTAAAACACATCACATTTGATAGCCTTAAAAACTGTGCCATGATTTTAGGGGGATGACAGCAAAAATTACACATTCTTAAAAATTTTATGCAAAATGAATCTTCTGATCTTGCTCTTTTATATGGACATAACCAGAGCTTTCCACAGTTCTTTCCTTGAAAAGTCACAGAGAAGAGCCAGTTTCACATCTGAGTCAACAAGCAATGCCATGAACGATGAAGAATCTACTAACGCTTGGAGAAGTATCAGATCATTTTTTATTTAAAGAAGAAAAGGGGAAAAATAGGGGAAAAATAGGGGGAAAAGGAAAAAGGAAGACATTCCCTGAAGCATAAGTATGACCTCAACAAACACACCAACTTTTCCTGGAGACTTCCTCATCAGTTGGGTACCTGTTTAGCTGCTGAGTTCAGGGTAGTTTGGGTCTTCCCCCCTGGAGCAAAAGTTACAGTGCTGGTATTACCTGATAACCCTTTTAGCTGATGAGGCCTCTCGCACCCTGCATTAAAAAAGCTAAAGATGAACATAGTCCCAGAGAATATATTGCTAAAGTCCAGCTTATACACCCTTGAAACTTCCCTTCCTTTCTTTCTTTTTTTTTTCTTTTTTGAACAAAGGCAAAAAGGTACAAAGCTACTCAGTAATTTGGATGATCTGGGGGAAGAGGTTTTTTGCCAAGTTATTTTTTGGGGAAGGCCATGTGGGCAGATCATTGTCACATTGGAGAGACATGAAGAGGCAGCATATAAATATAAATATAA
>NW_009234390.1:0-893 GCF_000690835.1 Fulmarus glacialis | reverse complement strand
ACCCAGAGGCACCGCTCCCGGACAGAGCTGGACGGGGATTCGGCCGTCCTGCGCCCGAACCCCACTCCTTTCCTCCTTTGCCCCTCGTGCCCTTCCCACGGCGTGGAAGGCGCTCGCCGCCCTGGGTGCAAACGCCCAGTGCAAGCCCCACGTCACCCCGAACCGCCACAATCCTGCAGCCCTGCAGCACCCTGGCACGAGGCCGTTACACAGAGATTTTCTGCTCCCTCGTGTGAAATCCCTCTTGTGGACCCCCATCCCTAGCCTGCGCGGAGCAGGACCAAGAGGACGCCTGGGATGAACCAGCCTCTTTGATCCCCACAGCTGTTTCATTCCTTTCTTTTCTCTTGCCTTTCCTATTTCTTCTTCTTTTTCTGTCTGGGGATTTTGTCGACACCAGCAAAGGAAAAAAAAAAAAAAAATTAATAACAGAAAAGCTACGTGCTGTGCTGGCAGATTGCTAATTTGAGTCACCAGAAATAGAAAAATAGCCAAGCCATATACATAACAAAATCTCAACCATCATTTAGCCAAATAAGGCATCAACTTTATTTTCATTACAACATAGCAAAATGCAGGCTCTAGAAAATTACTATCTGGAGGAAGGAAGATTGATTGATAACATTAATTCATGCTGTTGACAACTGAACTTGTAATTCGAAGTAGTGTTGCTTTGAGAATATGGAAATTAAAAAAAAAAAAAAAAGAAAAATCGATTGCTATGAGCAGCTCTGGTTAATCCTGCAGGCAGCCGGATGGAAAATACCTGCAGAGCTCTGCCTAGCAGATGATTAGCCTCCCTCCGAGGGCACAGACCTCTGCTCCCAGTGCTGGGGAGTCCAGCAGTGGGTACCAAGCACTGGCATCTCCTCGCCCGCCTTCAGGCCGCGGCA
>NW_009234389.1:1892-7415 GCF_000690835.1 Fulmarus glacialis | reverse complement strand
CCTTGCCCAGCACTTGCAGCCGCTACAGGTTCAGCCCCACCCGGAGACCCCACCCGCTCCATCCCAGCCCACAGTGCCGTGCTCTCACCCTCCAGCTGCCCCGTCACCTTCCCTCTCCTTTGCTGCTGCCCTCGGTGCCGCCTCAGACACCCCTAGCCCAGGCCCTCGTGCAGGGCCAGGCTCCCAGAGGGACCCCTGCCCAGGGGAGCAGAGCCAGCTCCAGCATCTGCACAGGCAGGACCTCTGCCCCATGGGGTGTCCTGTTCCCTTCCCTGGAGCAGGCGCCCTCCAATGGGGTCCTTATGCTGCAGTCCAGAGGTCTGTGAGATGGGACCCTGCCTCGCTTGATGATGGCACGACACCCAGGACCAGCTCCGCTTCCCATCCTCATTCCTGCACCAGCTCAGCTCCAGCTGCTTGGACAGCCCAGGACACCGAGTTGCTGCTGGGTTTTTGCCAGCTCGCCCATCCCAGGACCTGCTATGGGGCCTGAAGCTGGTGCTTGGTGTGGGCAATCCTTGAACAGTTAAAGTGGGCCATGGAGCATCCATGGAAAGCATCCCCCTTTTAGGAAAAGGGGGGTCCCCCCCATCCTGCCTGCTTGCATGGCTTGTGTGCAGGTCCCCGCAGGAGCAAATGCCCAGGACCTCTCTGCTCATTATAGGGACCTACTCATCGTCCCTATCACCTCCTCCAAAGATCAGGCTTTGGTACTTATGCTGGGATTTCAACTAGCAGCTGAAATGTGCCCAGAGAGTGGTGCAGAGAGTGGGACAGCCTGGAGTGGGTCCATCCTGACCGCTCTTTTCTCTGTTCAGTGGGGCAGAACCAGCCCTGCTTTGCTCCCAGGTGGACTCGGTGGTCCTGGACCTGTGTGCAGAGGGTGGCCCCGGGATCCCATCTCTGCTCAGAGTGGTCCCTACATACAAAGCTGCTTCGCCTCACTCCCTGTCGTCCCGTGAAATGCGCTGGGGAGAAGACACAATTCAGCAGGCGGTTGAGGGTTCACCCCTTGACACAGCACTCGTTTAGCTCCATCCCCCTCCTCGTTTATTTATGGGCCTTCATCGCCGGCATGTCTTCACCCTGATGGACGGCGTTTGCACGTCCTTCTTATCCAGAACATGGGGCTTTGCAGCCACTTTTCTATTTACTGTAATTTTTAGCTCAGACACAACCAGAACTCCCACCCTGTCTGGGCGTCTCAGTGCAGAAAACAAGACTAAACTATTTTGGGATGTTTTTCCCTTTTCCTCATACTTGGGTGCTTTCCCATGTGGCTAAGTCTCTGGAGCCTTGGGGAGGGTGAACCTGTTTCGCACACCCCCCCGAGAGCTGCCTCTGGACCTCTCTGCACACTTTAACCCTCCTCTGACCAAGGGCACCTCCCACGCGAGGCAGCTCTGTGCTCTGCTTGGTTTTCTGAGCTAGAAAATGTATCCAGTGTCAGGGGATGAGCACGGCGGATGGGAACAAGCCTCCCAGGCTCCATCCTTCTGCACCATCCTCCTTGTCACCTTGTCTGGTCACACCTCCCCAAGGTGCCCAGAAAACCATGTGCTGCACCCCCAAGGCAGGGTGGGGACATGGGTTTGGCCCTGTTTATCTGGCACACATGAAAAAGATCCTGGAAAATGCCCCTTTGCTTCCAGCTCTCCCGTTTTAGTCCTTATTGCGTGGCACCCGCTGAGGAAAGGCCGGCACAGAGCCGAAGCAACATGCAAACCTTCCCCCTCCTGCCTCTGTCACAGCCAAGGGTCTCTCCATTGAAGTTTACTTAAAGGTCTAATAAAATTTCCAAACTGGAAAAATCTTTATGCGGACGGTTCACTTTGTTTAAAGGAAGAGGACCATAAAGATAAAGCCGTGCCTGCCCGCTGCTCCCCTCCCGCTACCAGGGTGAGGGGCCATGGCACCGCCCTTCCCACCCAGCCCGGCTGCGGATGGAGGAAGAGCTTATTTTCCTAACAAGAAGTTTGAAGATTAAAAGGGGAAAAAATCAGCCATTTGGAATCCTCTACTGACGCTGCAAATACCCTCGTTAATAGATATGTCTCGTTTTGTTACCTCATTTTAATTAATCATTAAACAAAGACAGCTGCCAAATTTTGTCTCTGGCTCTGCGCCTACAACTGACTTGGAGCCCTTGAAAAATAGACTATTTATGGTGCCTGGGTTTAAAGCTTAAATTTCTTGTATAAACTTTACCCTTCCTAAGAATAGCGTGGGGAGTACATTGCCGGCTGCATCCGCGGTGCCCTGTGCCCCCAGCCCCGAGCCCCTCACAGTCTACGGTGAGGCCGGGAGGGAGCCGGGTCTCTCCAGCAACTGATGGCCCCATCTCGTCGCAGACGAGTGGCTGCACCAGTTCCAGGGTGTCCCTCACCCCAGTGCCACCCCAGCCTGCTGTCCATGCGTGGGCAGGTGCCGTTGGTATCAGACATGCCCCACTCCCGTGGCCAAGCGAGAGAGTTGGCTTTTGGGCAGAACATCCTGATGCAGGAGAGCATTCCCGCATTCCCCAGCACTGGCCGGGTGTCTAAGGCTCCCCCGGGAAGTATTTGTAACCCCCAGGAAAGGGCAGGGCATGGGGTGAAGAACCTACTACATGCGTTAAGGCATGACTGATGCATCCAGCCCTCCCACTGCCCCCCCAGGACTGGGGTTCCCATCTCTGCTTCATATAGACACCAAAGACCAGGGCCCTCGGATTTTGCATCATGATGGCCAGTGCTGCTAAGGCTGCCTGCAGCAGGAACCCAGGGCTCCTGTGCCTTCCCTTGGATGGTGGCTTGGGGCTCCACAGGCAATGAAATGTCATTTTTATTCCTTTATACTTTCTGATTATTATTTTTTTTCTCAGTTAAAGTACCTTGGAGATAGGCTGGAGCCTGCGCCCCCATCCCCTTGGATCGCAAGCGGGGAAGGAGCTTTCTCGGAGGCTGGGGCTCAGGGCAGCTCAGCAGAGGGAGGGCACAGCAGCGCAGGAGGAGCAGCCCCAGCACAGACTTTTGGCTGGCTGACTTGTCCAGTCCCCTGATGCTGAGTGATGCTCTGGGGTGGGGTAGGTTGAAGCAGGGACTGTGGTCTTAGGGTGGCGTGTGTCCTGGTGTGCTGCTCGCAGAGCATCCTGCTGCAGAGCTCACACTGCCCTATGGTCCTGGCCTCATGCGAGTTCTTCCACACACACACATCCATGCACACACGTACCCATGACTCAGAATTCGGTGCAAATCAATCCTTTACACACAGACGCCATCACCCTGAGACCCCCACCCTCCTTACACACATGCATGGCTGAAATAAATGGGAACCCAGGGCTGCCTGCTCCAGAGCTGAGCCACACCATGCCACGCTCGAAACATCCCAGCAGTTATCTGACCACCTCACATAGCACCGCCATTCCAGCTTTGGGCAATTCCCCTGCAGTGGCACTGGAAGGCACTGTGCTTTTTCAGTGGGGCTGCACCATGGCCCGCAAGCCCTTCGTGGGATCTCCACTGCTGCAAGCTCCCCAGCTGCCAGGCTGGGCTGCAGATGGGAATGAGATGATGTGCTGAGATGATCAATAAACGGGGATGCGTGTGGTGTGCATCTGCCTGTGCATGGGGCACAGAATCAGGCTAGATGCCAGGCAAAGGACATTTAACTCTTCCAGCACCTAAGGAGCAACTGAGATATAAGGGCTGGGAGGAAAAATCACCCTGCGTGGTTGCTGGCTGCATCCCAGAGCCAGGCTGACAGCGCGCAGCCCCTTGAGGGTGGTGTTTCCTACACAGTCGCCCCAGCGCTGAGCATGGCTGGGGTTGAGCCCCATGGCCACGGGGTCTTCGCAGCCGGCCGAGGTCTGGCTGGCCCCGCTCAGGGCAGTGTGGCTGCACACAGCCAGCACTGGGATCTGCACCGGCTCTCGCCGACCTGCCCTTCCTGCCCTGAGAGGGAACAGGCCAGGCTGCAGGACGAACTCCTCCAGCTGCGGCTGGGAACCCGCAACTCATATTTCACCCTGCTCGCAACTCTCCCGCTCGGGTGACACCAAATGCATGTCACAGGCGCTGGAGAAGGCTGACGTCTCCCCTGCCGCCCACACAGCCTCAGCCCCTGATCCTCCAGCCTCTGGCCTCCATCTGCCCGCCTCAATGGCTAAAATA
This sequence comes from Fulmarus glacialis, assembly GCF_000690835.1. Classification (NCBI taxonomy): domain Eukaryota; kingdom Metazoa; phylum Chordata; class Aves; order Procellariiformes; family Procellariidae; genus Fulmarus; species Fulmarus glacialis. Next base: position 3,264 of record NW_009234389.1, on the reverse strand, counting down.
AACTAACTGATACGCAGCTCGCGTGGTGCTGGGAGGCTGAAGCTGGATGGAAACCCAGCGAGGCACATGCAGTGCCAGACAGCCCAGGTCACATCCCCTGGGTTGCTGCCAGATCCAACCTCTGTATGCCACCTCCCCTCCAGAATACCTCCAGGACATGCCTAGTCTCCCCATCCCGAGCAAAGCCCGAGCACCTGTGAGCATGCACAGTGGCACAGCCACGCCACCACCATACCACTGCCACGCTGCCATGACCCGTGGAAGATTGCAGCACCCACAGGCAGATGGGAAGGGCGGCTGTGTGGTACGGGCAGCAAATGACCTCGTGCACCCATGCCAGCTGCTCACATGTTCCCGGGGGATTGCCAGCTGAGGCAACCCAAGCTTTCTGCGGGCATTACGGCCATGCCACCTCTGTGCCACCTGTTGATCACACCATGCCATCAACCCGCTCGTTGCCCCAGGCTGCATGGCCTGGATGCCAGAGCTATGCTGCTGTGGGGTGTTGTCAGCTCATGGCATTGATAGGATAAACTCACCATGTGTGGAGCTGGCAGGGAAGAAATTAATCCTCTGGCCCATCGTGTTATCCAGCCACCTGCCAGGCAGCTGACCCTGCCGCACAGCCGGCATGCAGGTCTCCCTCCAAAAGCCGCCACCATCACCCTCCAGAGCTCCTTCTCCTCCCTTCATCCTGGTCCAGCTGCCAGCACTGGTGTCGCTGCAGAGTGGTCCTGCCCCACCTGAGCTCTTATGGCAAAACTGTTGTGAAGACCTTCCAGTGTGAAGACCTTCCAGTGAAAACGCAAACGTTCCCCACCAGCAGTGGCAGCATGGACAGCAGATGGCTTGGAAGAAAGCTCAGAGAAGGATGAGTTGTTCCACTGCCCTTTGTGGACTGTTAACTCTGAATCCTAATGATGACAGCCTAAATAACAATACAGGTACTATACAGTACATTAGTACAGAAACACTCACCTCAGAAATGTCGCTGTTTCCCTTTGTGTCCCTGTCCTAAAAACCTCCTACTCCTAAAGGACACTTCCTGGACCATAACTCTGCCTTGTCCAAACATACTATGAACAGACCTCTCCCAGGCAGAGTGTCTAGATGTGATATTAAAGTAACTTCCACAGGGACCATCGTGCCTCTTAGATTATTGGTGCAGGCCCTTTTGGGTCTCTAACTTAGGTCTCTCCTAGATCAGGAACTGCTTTGCCAAAAGGGGTCTGCTTACAAGCTGCCATGTAAACAAACCTGGTGGGAGTTGAGGATTTATGGAAGAGCTGGGGAAGGGCTGGGGGAGATCCCCCCACTACATATGTCTGCCCAGCCAGCAACTTCTGCACAGACCAAAGAGACGTGTTTGTTG
>NW_009234389.1:608-1861 GCF_000690835.1 Fulmarus glacialis | reverse complement strand
CAGCAGTTTCAGCAGCGGGTGAGTTTACAGCGAGATAGATATAAATAAACAGAAGAAAAAGGACTTTCCCTGCACAGGGGAGCGGTGTCCTGCCCGCCTGGGGAAGGCTGTCCTCGGGCTGGATGCCGGTCAGAAGAGGGGTTTTCTTCAAGGGAGCTGCCTGCTGGTGTCAAAAAAACCTACAGTGATTTTTTTTTTTTGGAAGCGTGAAAGTTGGGGGCGGGGGAACTGCCACTAGCACCATCCCCAGCGCACAGCACAGCAGTGGCATCCATGGAGCACGGATGTGTGGACATAATTCTGCTCTTGTCAATTAGGAGAAAGCACGAGGGAGAGGATCTGTAGGGCAGAGGCAGAAGAGGCGCAAGGAGCACGGGCAGGGAGTCTTTTGGGCTTGGTGTTAACGGGGAAAAGAGGTACAGTCTGAGCAGAGACACTGCCTCTTGGGCTGCTCCTGTGTTCGGAAAACACTATTTAGCCTAAGTAAGGAGGACTGCACCTGGGAAGACCCTCTGTCCATCCAGGTTCCCTTCCCAACAGCAAGAGCCTGCAAACTTCCAGGCTTCAGCCAGGCACTGAGATCAAAAGGGAAAAAGTTGATATAAGGGACGGTAAAGTGTTACAGGCTGCATTGGCGTAGCTTACCCCAGCACAGCTGCACAGGATGGCCTAGGCTAGCCTAAGCCCTGAAAAGGGATTTTATAGGTGGAAAAGTGACATTTTTAGGGCTTTGACGCATAGGTGAAGTCAAAGAGCATTCAGCAGCAGTTCATTCTTCACTCCCAAAGACCAAGTCTGGAGAAATCAAGTCCTTTGGGACCTGCTGATGCAGCGAACATGATAAAGAGCAGCTCCATTCTCAAGGCGAGGCTGTGTCCCTGGGACACAGGAGAACAGGGTCTGAAAGAACCTCCTTCCTCGTCCCCTTCCCCAGCTGGTGGTGCTCCTCAAAACTGTCTTTGGTACCCCTTGACCATAGCCTGGTGCTCCCATGAGCTTGAGGGTCTGTAGGGTGGGGGCTGTTGTGGCCGTAGGGACATGATTCATACCCACTGGGGCAACGATGGATGTACCCTGAAAGGAAGTTAAGAGGGACCAGTCTTGGGGCATTCAGTGCCCAGGACCTGCCTGTCAAGAGAGCTCTTGGGGCACAACCGAGCCTCTCTACCACCTGTGCCCTGGGTTTCACAGCTGGTACATGCCACACAGGCTCGGTTATCAGCCTGTGGACAGACACTGCTCTGCTCGAGGTG
>NW_009234389.1:0-572 GCF_000690835.1 Fulmarus glacialis | reverse complement strand
CTAAATAAAACCCTCTAGTGCTCAGTTGCCTGGGGATCAGACCTCTGGGTGCCCTGGCCAGCCCAGGCACTGTGACTTAGGACATGAGCTGCAGCAAGCCCTAGTTCATCAAAACCCTGGCAGTTTGCAGTGCCAAGGAGACCTGTTTCTCTGTTCATCTGGACTGGCATCCCCGGGCAAACGGGGATGCCCAGAGGACGGGGATGTAAGGCACTGAGTCTAGCAGTGACTGACACATAACTCGCATATCTCCTGGTTGGGGAGGTGGGGTAGGGCTTTTCCAGCTGCCCCTGCTCCCCACTACCAATACCAAGATACTTAAAGGGGTGCAGAGGTAAGGAAGCGGGGGCTGTGATTCGTGCAGGAGGTGGCAAAAGCCCGGCACAACACGGGGGCAGCGTTCAGCTCTGCGCTCCTTGCCGCAGCACGGCTTACAGCGGGTCGCGGGGGGTGCGGGGTCCCGCTGCTCGGCGAGAGCCGGCAGGTTTGCAGCGGAGGGGACGCCTCTGTCCGCCTTCCCCGGAGCCGTCCGCGCTCCGCCGGTGTGCTCGGGCGGCTCTTTCGGAAAGGAT
>NW_009234388.1:5320-16866 GCF_000690835.1 Fulmarus glacialis | reverse complement strand
GGCACGGCTCTGCCGGGGCTGCGCAGGGCTGGGGCCTGCATGGCCACGTCAGTCCGGGCTTGGTGTCCGAGCTGCATGTACAGAAATTGGGCAAATCTGCTGCAAAGTGGCTGCAGCGAGACTTTGCATTCCTAGCCGAATTTCTGCTGGAGGAAGACTTTATGTTAGCACCTGAATATCTCCTTCTGTTTCCACGCAGTGCAGAAGGAGGCTGCCAGCATCAAAGAACGTCTCTGGAAACTTCTGTCTGTGAAAAGGCAGAGCAGCAAAGCAGCTGGGAGCTGCCCGGAGGAGCTGGGAGCAGGAGGGGACCTGTGGGGCAGAGCCACAGCTCTGGTCCATGCCGGCCAGGCAGAGGTGAACATGAATCCTTTCTTGACGCATGAGATGCTTTTCTCATCTCCTTTAATTTTCACTGAAATACTCTAATTTATGTGGAAGAGCTCCTCGGCCACTGCGAGCTGTTGAAGCAGGTTGGGGCAGAGCAGCCGAGGATCCGTGCACGGAGCCGTGCCTCCCAGCAGACCGTGCAGGTAAATGCTGGTTTCATGGTGCCAGGCTCTCAAGGCTCAGCAGCTTAGGGTAAAAATCCAGGGATTTCAAAATAATGAGTGTTGGGTGCTTTTGAGGTACTTCCTGAGCAGTATTGGGCTGGAATCCGGTTAGTGGAAGTTAGTCCTCACACCAGGGCTGAGGTTCCCACGGTCCTGCCCTTGCCCAGGCCAGGTCCGTACCCCACAAACCAGCTGAGAAGCTCCCATTGAGCCAGAGATCTGGGGAAGGAGGGAGAGGGCTGTTGCCTGCAGTGTCATTAGGAAGAAAGCAATTAAACCCTTTGAAATCATCTGCACTCTGGTTATCCGCCTTCATAATATCCCTAATTGCTGGGGAGAACCTGCTTCGAGACAGGCACTGAGGCAGATTGATTCTGCGTCGCGTTGGCTCTCCAGCACTTTGTTCTTTTTTTGGTTTGACCTCAGCAAATGCATCTTCCCCGATGACTCTGTGCTGCACGGGGGATCGAAACGCGCTCTCGTCACGAGACAGACTTGCTTGGCTCATTCACAGCCCCGGCAGTTTGCTGGGTGTAATCTACAGAAAGATGAAAGCCGCTTTATTCTTTCTAATGCATGACCAAGTCAGCTTGCTTCAAACATGAATAATTAAAGGCCCACGTGCATTTGTAAATGCCTACATTTTAATTAAAAAGCAACCCCCTCCTCGAAAATTTAGGCAGCTAAAGTGGCATTGTGCTTACCAAAAGAGAATGAATTATTTATGATATGCTTTGCTCTTTAAATTACTTGGGTTTAATGTACTGCATATCAATACTCTGTATTGATAACAGTGCTATTTTGCTTCCACTTAATCATCACATTTTTATTTATTTATTTATTAACAAGAACAAAAATGCCCAACACTGGCCGACCTGATACTTCTCCGCTGTGCTGCTGACGAGCTGCATTTCCTCCCAGTCTTATGTCGCAGTAATTGTGTTTTTGCTGTAAAGGGGTTGTTTCACAGCCCGCTGCAGTACTTGGTGCCGTGTGTGAAATGGGACGCTGGCGTTCGTCACCACGGTGGTGCTGATGCTGATTTGTGTTTTGCTCTTTGTGCTTTATGGGGGTTCTGCTGGTTCCAGTTCATCTACTCACCGTTTTAATAACTCTGACTCCTCTCGGGTGTTTATTTTTAGGGTGATGTAGGCCCTGCGGTTTTTTGACTTCTCCTATTTCTCCTAAAGTATCCTGCAGCCATGGCAGCAGTTCAAGGTGAATTAGAAAAAGCGGCTAGAAGCAGAGGACAAGCTGCAAAGCCGATACGTGGATGTACCCAGGGGATGCTGGACGACACGGCTGTTCTGGGCTGGTGCACCTCTTCTGCATATTTTGGTTACCAATAACTCTGAGCTTTACTTTCCTAGAAAGTAAACTGCTGAGGCGTGTGTAAGATCAGTGTGTAATTGTAGTGTACATGTGAGGTTCTCGTAGAAAAATCACAGCTATGTATGGTAGGAAGGGACATGAAGACGTACCCTAATCCATCCTCCTGTACCAAGCCAAGATCAATATGACTAGACCATCCCTGACAGATGCTTAAGAACCTTTTTCTTGAAAGTCTTAATGATGTCTCCACCCTCCAGTCTCCTTGGGCAATCTACCCCAGGGCTTTACTGTACTTCTGCTTTGGAAGTTTTTTCCCAACAGCCATTCTAATTCTCCCATCCTATTATTTTTTGTCTGATTCCCAGCAGATATGGAAAGCAAGTCATTGCTCTCTTCTACAAGAACCTTTTGTGAATGGAAAACTGTTACCCCATCTCTGCTCTGCCTTCCGTTTTCGTGAGTTAATCAACCCATTTCCCTCCGTCTCTCCTTACAGGCTGTTTTCTACATCTCTGGTCGCTCCTGTTGCTGTCCTCTGGGCTCTCGCCAGTTGGGGCCTGTCTTTCTTGATGAACAGTGCCCAAACTTGGATGCAGTATTCCAGCTGAGGCTCTAGTAGAGGGGAAGGGAAGGTTTACTTCATGTGTCTCACATACAGCTTTTCTGTTTATGAATTCCAGCATGATAGCTGCAAAAAAAAGCAAACAATGTCCTGGTGGCCCTTGAGATTTGGGCACAGTGGAGATGAGGACCATATAAGTACATAGATGGACGCATGGATGAAATGCAGACTTTCACCAGTCAGACAAAAGAAACTGAGCTTGGGGAAGTGGCACCGCGAGGGACAGACTGCTGCTAGCCTTCGGGCGAGCCTCAGGTCTGCCCTGCTGAGGAGCAGGGGTGGGTGTGGAAGGAGGGGTTCATTCCCATCCCACCGGCATGCTCCCCCTGAGCACCTCACCCATATCGGGAGCCAGGCGGTTGTCCCCCCTGGGGACACACCGGGTGGGTTTTGTCATGCTGGTGGCTCCCAGCCCCTGTGGGCTCCATGAGCTGAGAGGGTCTGAGCCTTTCTGCTGCTAGACTTGGCTTTCAGCGCTTGTATCTGTAGGCATATTTATTTAAGCGGTTCTTCTCATTTGCTTTTCGCTTCTGGAGGAAAAAGCTTGCTGTGAAAAGATGAGTTGCACTTTTTTTTTTTTTCTCCTCCCCTTCAGCCCAAGCGTTAGGCAGGAGGCTGGTGAGTGATGCAAAGTTGGGCTCTGCAGAGGATGGCGGGGAGGCGTTCGGAGCAGCCCGCGGTGGTGGCTGGAATTCCTGTTGCCATAACAACCCGATGCAGGCCTTAAATATAGAACCAGTTTTACCCCATAGCCCCCCTCCGTCCTTTCTTCTGTAACACAGGAGCAAACGGGCTTTGCATCCTTCTTGCTGCATCCTGTTAGAGTCCAAAAGGTCAGAAATGGGGCCAACTCTACAGCGATGTAAACCCTGGTAAGTGCGGTGTGTGAGGTCAAGAACCCACTAATAACAGGTTTGATGGTCCTGCTCCATTCAGAGCTTTGGCATGTGGCCTCCAAATACTGGTTTAGCTCAATGAAAATCCTCAGACAGGTTGGACTGAAAGAAAAAATTCCCCTGGCAAGTGGAAAACATTTAACTGCTGAAGCAGCTTTGGCCATGGCGGGCGGGAGGGGACCATTGCCACTTTGGGGCTGGGCGAGGGGTAGAGCTGGGCAGGGACGGGGACAAACCACGCCAGAGCATCACATCAAGCTTACCCTGCGCGGGGACTTCTTGTCATTTTCCAAAGGAAAGCTTCACTGAAGGAGCTGCCCTATTTTTGTGAGCTACCCTATTTTTTTTTTTTTTTTCCCTTCCAAAGGACTGTCCCCTGCAGGGTCTTCTTTTCTGTGCCCCCTGCTGCTGTCCCATTCCCTGGGAGACTGCAAAGGATCAATGGCCATGCACCTGTGTCAAGCACGAGCTGGCTGCACCAGGGACAGATCAAATAGCTGGGACGTGGCATTACTATCTTTCAGGTACTTAAATACAGCAGATTCCTCAATGCAGACAACACCGAGAAAGATTTCTGGAAGGGAGATTTCTGCAGCGTGCCGTGGGCAGCAGGAGCGAGCCAGCGCCTTGGACAGCCGCGTGCAGGCAGCAGCATCGAGCAGTGAGTGTGCAGCGAGTCTGCGGAGCACGGCTCTCCTCCCCAGCGCGCTCCTGGTGAAGGTGATGCTAACGAATCCCGCTGAAGTCCCTTAGTTTGGGAGAAAGATCATCCCGTAGAAAATTCACCGGATGCCTTTGGTATCTGCAGTGTATGACTGCACAGCAAAACCATCTGTTAAATTTACGTTTATTCCTCAGCAAGCTGTATAGATGCTTTTAGAAAGTCATACTTATCTTTTTCATTAAATGTTGGGTTTGATACCACAGATCAGGAGGAGTCCTAAACTGTGGGAATTATTTACTGGTGCAATATAGTGGGAGAGCTCTCAGGATCCTGACTCCGCTGTAATGTTGGTTTCATTCTGTTAGTTTAGTTAGTGTAATTTCATTCTCTTAGTTTATTATATTAGAAGGATATTTGGATTGCAAAAGCAAGCAGCTGATTGATATGGAATACTAAAATTCAGGTTTTCCCATAAAATCCTAATTCCTCTCCCTTGTTCATCTGCAGAGAGGTGCAACCTGCACATGTCAGATGAATCCCTTATTTTTTTCTTCTCCAGTAACAATCTCATCCCTGTTAATGTTGTGTACTTTTCCCCTGATCTGGTCATTGAAAATAGCTAATTTTCCTGAAACTGCCTTTGATTCCTACTAGAGACTAACAAATGGTGTGGAAAATTCCAACCTGAGCAGTTTTAATTTTGGCAAAGTTACAAGTAACTGAATACAAAATAACTTGGGTGGGTCAAGCAGGTATCTTCCAAATGCAGCAATAGAAGGTGGCTCTTCTGAATTGACGGTTTTATCATTTTAGATTTATTTTCCTCCTATTGAACACTTCTGAATTGGAGTTGAAAGACATCAGATCACAAATCCCAGGGTTTAACAAGGAAAGATACTGCTTCAGGATGTTACAGCCAGAAGAGGACATCAGGGTTCAATATGAATTGAAAATTGAGTAAAACAGCAAGGCCTTGCCTTCCATCAGCTGGTCATCTTCTTCTACTTCTCTGTATGTTTGTTGAGAATTGTTACTGTGCTGCTTTTTAACCCAACTAGTGTATTGACTAGTCCATTAGGATGAAGAACTGGTAGAAAAAATTGCACTCAAAAAATACCATTGCTGTACATCAGCTTTGCAGCTCTGAGACTGCAGTTTTGACGCTGAGTGTCTGAGGGTGCCTGGGGGGCCCCAGCATGTTGTACAGTCATTCTGAGTAACTAAACACTGGATGCACTCAAAGAGAACTGCATCCTGGAGGCATATTTCAAGGGAAAACATAACTGTCAGAATCTACAGGATGTAACTTGCAATTAAGTTTGCACATTTATCCATTTTCTTGCAAATCCTTGGGTAGATGGGAACTAAATATAGCTAATGGACTCATGAGCTCAAGTACACACAATGCTGTGCTTTTATTTCTACAGAGTGAGCCCCGGGGTCCGGGCAGAGGGTTGATGTTCCTTGACAGCAACATAATGAGTGAGAACTGGAGGGAAGACGCTCTGGAGTGACTCAGCATCACGACTGTATGTATAAAGTGCATTAGTGCAATATTTAGCCGCTGGAAAAAAGTCCTGTTAGAATTTAGGCTCCCAACCCAAGCAGCGGTGGCCCAAAAGACCTGGACGTAACACGGCTGGGCAGGAGATGCTCAGATGGATATTTAAAAGTTTCTGCTGTGTTTGTATTGGTGTTTCCCAAGGGCCAGAGCTGCTGGGCACAACCTGCCTGGCTCAGAGCGGCTGTGGTGCCTTCTCACAGCACCAAGGAGCTGCTGCGCTGTGCAGCTTTCCCCTGACAGACCGTTTATGTTTGAAGTAGGGAAGAGGAGGAGGCAGCTGATTTTATGACCCTTTATTCCAGACCTGGGCAGACCTATTTCTTTCTGAGAGCTAAGCAGGACTTTCCAGCGCCGTTGATAAGCCTGGTGGTACCTAGCGTGAAGGCACTGCATGACTAGGGCTTGCTTTGCCTGTAATTGCTGATGTTTATATGTACCTTCCTGCAAAGCACTGGCTAGAAAGTACATCTCCTCCCAGGCTGCAGCTTTCAGTGCCGAGACAGCCTCCTGCTCTCTTTTGGGGGTGCTCCTTCAGGGTCTGGAAAGAATGCATTTAAACCTGGAAACTGTGAGCAGGCCAACGGATTTGCTTGTATCTACAAAGTCAGGCGCCCTAAAATGTGCTTTAGTCTGTGTTAGGGCTGGAGCGTCACATTTCTCCTGATTAAGCAAATGGTTGGGAGACTCAGTCTCAGGTTGCACTGCAAAGACTTGTAGAGCAAATCACTGAAGTTCCTGGGATGGTTCCCCAGATATTGCTGCTTGTTTGTGCTTATTCGTACCCTAATTAATATTCTTCCACAGGGAAACTCTTGTTTTAGTCAACTTGTTGCAAAATTGAACTGGTCTGTCTTGGTTTACTAAATGAAAATCCATGAAGATGGATGCTTTAAGATAGATACTTTGAGACCTGTTGTTCAATTGTTGATTCTGACTTTACAGCAAGGCGACTGGTGCACATCCTCTCGGCACACACATCCTTCTACAGGGACCCAACAGTGGCCAATGTCATCTCAGCTGCCATAAGGAAGGGGTGGAGAAGAGCTGCTAGCACCCAGCGCTGGGGAAGTGGAACAGCTCAGCTATCCCCAAGTTACTGTTACGGAAGCTTCAAGCAAATCTAGTTTTTATTACAGAATAAAATACTTACATGTATTACCTAGAAGGAACTATGCAAGCTCAAAAACTGTGCTTTTTACAATGCATCTTTATTAAATTCCCTTGTCTGCCATGTTCCTAGGGGCTGTTTGCTGCTTTAACTGGAAAAGCAGCTGCTGGGGCCCTGGGTATTTGCTCTCAGAGGCGACATGTTCCCTGCAGCCCCCAGCCCCTGGGATTCACTCAGCCCACATCACCCGAACTGCTGCCATCTGTCTCCCTTCCTCCTTTCCTTTGAAAGCAGGAGAGCAAAGACCGGGGCAGGAAGGGTTCGTGCAGCCACATGTGGCACCCTGAAAAGTCAATTCACATTTTACCAGGACTTTTTCTGCAGAGAAGAGAAAAACACCCATTGAGGACAAATAGCTTTGGGCTAGGAATAAATCGTAGCTGCTTTGTGGAGCTTAAGGTCTATTGAAATGATACTTGTGTTGCCCTTGGTAATCAGAAGAGCTGAATTGCTGCTTGGCTTCCCTAAGCCCCCCCTGCACAGCCCTTCCCGTATCAAAGGGATCAGTCTGGGCAAGGCAGGCAAAGATCACCTGCAGACACGCTGGGCTTGAGGAGGAGGCTTTGATGTGTTGCTGAGCAGAGGTATTTAATTAACCTCCTCTATTGATTTTGATGAAGAACCACCTTCAGTTTTTATGTGCAGGAGAAAAAGAGACTGTCTGAAGAACAGCCATCTGTAAGGTGGCCAAGCAAGTGTTGGGACGAGCTCAGTTCACTCACCTCTGGTTTTCCAGTGCAAGACTGTGGTTGACCTTTGCGAACATGCCAGAAAATAGAGGCAGGGTGAGGGAGTTGAAGAAAACTGGAGAGAACATCTCCACGTGCCTTATGTTCCCCCAGCACGCAGGGTGATGCAGGAGGTGTGCGAGGGGTGGAGAAGCACCCCTCTCCTTCCAGCAGGCGAGCGATGGCCTCCGAGCAGAGACAGCACGTGCAGAGGACCTGCTCTGCGTTGAGATGGAAGGCAAGAGGGAAGGTGGACATCCCCTAGCACCAGCTGCCAGGGCAGAACATGTCATTGCTTCCAGCTGTGGTGGTCCCCGAGGCGGAGGTGCGAGTGGGTCACCCCTCGGCAGCCTTACACAGCCCCCGAGGGCCAGTGGCTGCCCGGGGCTGTGGCTGGGTGCTCTGCCTTGTTCTGCATCCCATCAGGAGCGAGGAGGTAGGTTGAAAATGCGGGCTAAGCTTGAACTTGGAAGGCCATCAAAGGATTTTGGAGAACAATTGTGAAATATTGAAATGGCTGCTTGCTCTTCAAACATGACGGTGGATGAGAAGTTTGGGAGTTTGCTGGGATTTCCTGATTTACTGGGGCTTAACTGCTTGAATTGAGGGCCTTTTAAATTTTGCATTACGTTGGCTGGGTTGTTAATATTTAATGTATGGAAAAAGGTAGGTAGCTGACAACTCTCTTAAAATAGAAATCTCTATTATGATAATCCTGAGGAATCTTTGCTATTGTTGTTACTTCGGTTACTGGAACGGCAGAACATAAATGCTAGGAGCAGGGAGGGAAACCTGGCTGTTTGGGGTCACGCTGCTGCTTTTTAACCTGTGGCCTTTTTTCCCCTTCCCTTCGGACCCTTGCCCTTCCCAGCCAGCAGAGATTTGAAGAGCAGGCGGGTGGGAGCGCCCAGGACTGCTGCTCCCCAAAGACACTCACCACCTGCAAAGCTGCGGGAGCTTAGCCAGACCGTATCTTTTCATCTGCTTAAAACCAGGTGACAATAATTTCTGTCTTCCACAGTGGATCTGAGTTCTGCTGAATCCCCCTCCAGAGCTGGCAGGAGCACAGGCAGGGGTTTCAAAGGCCTCCCTGCCAGATCCTCTGCCCTTTCCACAGAAGAAACCTAATGTGCTTCACAGAAAAGCTGCATTGCAACCGCTTTTTGCAGAAAATAGAGCATTCACCAGAACTCTTAATTCTGTGTTATCATGAGGAATTTGGACAGCAAAATGCTTTTTAGAGCACTCCAACGCTAGGAGTTCAGAGATGATAGTAAATCGTCATTTCTAAGCTGTTGACCTTTTCAGATGGTTAGTCACACTGGAAAATGAGTCTCAATGGGGCAGGGACGGTTGGGTCAGACATTGCAGTAAAGGCTTTGCTGCAAGGCTGTTGGGAATTTTGGTGCCTAAGTCTGAAGCAATTGAGGGCAGGGAGTGGATATAAGCCTCTTTGTGCTGAAGGACTTGAACAGGGGGCTCTGCTTTCTGGACAAGCGCTCATTGCAATTAAAAATCTGCTTTGCTCCCACCTTTTCCAGCTGCATCTTTAAAAACCAAAGTGACCGGTGAGCAATGCACTGAAGGAAGCAGTACGCAAAACCACCTTTAGGAGAGGGTCTCAGGCTGCAGATCCCAAGGAGAAGGAGAAATGTCCTTGGCATCCTCAGACAGGGACCATCCAAGCATCCAAAACCCGTGATCTTAAGATAACTTCTTGCTCCGTTTCCAGCTCTTCCCAATCCTGCTCCACGGCTCTGTGCTCTCCGTGGGCACGGTGCAGTAACCTGGTGTTGAAATCCGGATCTGCAGCACCCTCTGAGCTGGGCACTGTGGCGATAGCTGCTCTGGTTGCAGCATCCTCTGCTCCCACTGAGACGCAGGAAGCAGAGCTGCATTTTCGGTAGGTTATTGCAGTGTTTTCAGTTTGTACGATTACATCCAATTTGTTCTTTTTGGTTAGCTGGTGCTGGGTATTATTCCCCTGCAGAACTCATGCGTACAGCAAAAAGGGCATGTTTAGAAGAGCTCATTAAAATTCATGGGGAGTAGTGCTGTCCCATGTGAAGAAGTTTAATCCGAGACAGCCTTCAACGAATGGCTTATTGCAGCCTTCTGCATCACCCACAAACACTTTGGGGAAAAACAGGGAAGGAGAACAGAGTGGTAGATAAGCTGCTTTAAAATGATCTTCATAATCCTGCAAATTAAAACGTATTTTATTAAAGACAAGTTACAGATTCAAAATAACCCAAGAAAGGCTGGAAGTGACCCTTCCCAGAGACAATTTGTGCTATTCCTGCAGCTGTGACTGGATGTCACTGAAATCAAAGCTCTCCCCCCTCCAAGGAGCCAGCCCCATCGGTGGCACAAGGCGCCCAGCCTTTCCTCCATGACCTGCCCTCAGGGGAGCCAGGCCCCTTTAGAACTAGAAATAACATTAAATAGTTGCTTGAAATTAGGTTTGACCCCCCCATGCCACTTCGCAGCCATTGGCATGAGGCTTCCTGACCCCAAAGCAGCTCCAGCTTTTACTGTTGTTGAATGGCACAAAGGAGGGGAGAAGGAAGAGCGCGTTTACTCAAGGCTTAGGGCAACTGAGATCAGGGAATGGCCAAGAAGGGCTGGGTTCATGCAAGTTTTCCAAATCCTGCCTATTTCCTGCCATGTTCCTCATAAAAGATGAGCCACAAAAACCTTAAACTGTTGGGTACCACCATCAGCCTTATTCTCACCAAGATGTGCAGCTCTCGTAAAAGCTTCTGCCACTGAAGCAGGAACCTCTGACAAACGTGCTCCCCGTAGCTGCAACAACAGGGACAAGGCAAACAATCTTGGGAGGAATTACTAAAAGATATCTCTTAAGATTTAAAGTACATTTAGCTGCTCATTCATGCAGCTTTTGGCAGGTCGCTTTAATCCTTCTCAGTCTCAATTTCCCTCAGTCTGAAAGGGGATATTATGGTACTTTCCTCCCAGGAACCATCTGAAATTGCTCTCTGACTGCAGAGTCCTTTTAGATCTATATATGCAAGAGCAGAGCAATTCTTACTCTCGTTATCCTGAGAAAACTCGCCACGCTTCAGGACATTCAAGCGATGGCATTTTTCCAGCATTAGACCCCGAAATAGATTTCATCTGTTGGCTGAGTTAGGTGTTTGCTTTGCCTCTAAGGCTGAGCCCTCAGCCTGTGCTTGTTAAAGAGGAGCTGGGCAAGAGAAGGCAGGGATGGAAATGGGGTGGCTGTGTGAATGGCAGGAGTGAATCCTAGCAGGAGCACACTTCAGGTCACAGTTACCTGTTGCCACCTCCCCATATCAAGGAACTGTGTCCCCAGGCTCAGGTGGAAGCTGTTTAGGGAGGGGACCTGATTTTTCCTCCTCTGCTGCGAGGATGCTGTGAGCGGCCGCATCCTGGAGTGCCCTTCAGAGCCCCGGCTCCTCTGCAACATCACTTGTGTTTGCTTCAGCCGCGCAGGGAAGATGCTCCAGGGACTGGAACGGGGGAGCTCTTTAGCAGACTCCACTGCTAGCTGTACTGCTTGGAGTCTTGTTGCCAAAAGTCCTTCCTGAAACAGTTGAGCCGGCATATTCTCTATTAGGAGAAGGTGACTCTTTGCTCCCCCGCTGCTCTTTCTCAGCACTCCTGCCCTCTGTAGCAGGCGAGGGCTCCGCACCGCCTGTTGCGACACGCTTCGAGCAGGCTGGTTCTCCAAATGCTGGTTAAAGCAGGTGGGCTTCCTCCAACCCAGGGAGAGAAATAGCACCCATCACCTCTGAATCGGAGAGACTTGCGTGTAATGCACAGGGCTGGTGGCAAACATGGCAGGGTCAACATTGATCTAGTTCCCGTTACACCCCTATTTATGTCTTCTCTTCAGAGCTGGGATTTCATCTTGTCAGCAGCTGCATCACCGCATCTGCATCCCCTCGCCTGGCTGTGCGAGGGGTTTTCCCCACACACGAGCTCCCCCCCATGGCTGGGATCCCTCTGGCAGCTGGGGGATGCTGAGGGATCC
>NW_009234388.1:0-5227 GCF_000690835.1 Fulmarus glacialis | reverse complement strand
AGATCCTGGACCCTCACTCTCCCAAAAGACTGCCCAGCCTGCCTACAGTCAGTGTGGGGCTGGTGTGCTGCAGACCCCAAAAGGTGTGAATGGCTGCAGGGCTGGAAAGCGGCCGGGATGGACGGGCGCTTGGTCACCCCTGCGAGAGAGAGGTCACATCTCCACCGCTGCAAAGACTGGCCGACCCCTCTAGCTCTGCTGCCCTCCCTCCTGACTGATGGTGAGGTGACTAACGTGAGCCTCCAGCCCTTCAGGGGCTAATAAATCCACAGTTGCTGAATAACATAGCAAGTCCAATTGCTTTACAGAGCTCGGTGCTTAAAGCTGAATGTTAGTAACATATTATAGGCAGTTGTCTTTCCCTCGCTGCCACCCCTGCCTGAACAGCACAAGCTGGGAGGATAAAGTATCCCCCCGGCCCCTCCATGGGGGGGTGGAGTCCCACTGCCACTGGTCCCTCCTGGGCAGGATGGGGACCTGGGCCCCCAAGGATTTGGCCTATGGTACTGATAGGTAGGAGAAAATTAATTTCTCAGGTCATTTTGCAAATTCCGTAGCAGGTGGGTGACAGGGACAAATTGGCCCATTAGGGACTTTTTATTCTCAACCAGCAGAAAAGTTTGTGTATTTTATTCCTCAACCAGCAGAAAAGTTTGTGTATTTTTCCTCCCTGAAGTAATAGTATTTGGTCTCAAACGCGATGTGAACAAGACAGATGCAGCCAGGAGGTGACGTTTTACACGCCCGACCATCTTAGGGAATAGGCTGGTGCTTCCACAGCTTTCCGTTAGTCCCCCAGATTCATCCTTGCCAAGACGAGAGGAAAGGTGGGTCTGGTGGAACCATCCCTGGGAGAAAGAGCCGTGGGGGTGTGTGCTTGTGGTCAGTGAGCGCTGAGAGGAGACTTAATAGATGCGTGGGAGGAAATGCACATCCTGGGAAAGGCAGAAAGCTGGAGCCAAGGGGGGTGGTTCTGAATGCGCTTTGTGGGAACCTGAACCAGAAACTTCTCTGATAAGCAATTTGCACTGGCGTGTTTTCTGCCCTCTTCCTGAAGGCAAGAGGAGCCCAAGGCTGACTAAGCACCATGAGCCCTTCGCAGAGCGGTGCCAGGCAGGCGGTCAGGCAGCTCTGGTCTGCCCCTGCTCGAGGAGGCAGGAGGGAGGGAAGCCAGCCTGCAACCGGGGCGGGGGGGACATGACTTTGGGCCTGAAAAGTTTAGGTAAGCTGAAAACTTCAGCTTTTTACAGGACAGGGTCCCCATGGGGCTGCTGTCCTCCCAAATATGAGACAGGGCTGCCCTCACCTGACTTTTCTGTAGCTGAGAGAGTCTCCAGAGACTTTGCCCTCTGCCAAGGGGCATTTGCTCTCTAGTCCCTGGACCCTGCTGAGACCTCTCTGCCCTTCCTCCCTCCATCTCCCGCTTTTGCAGATATCCAGTCCAGCAGCTCAGCCCTCCCAGATCCTTCGGTGCTTCTCTGAGGATCCAGAGAGCATGGCAGAGGTCAGGCCCTGCTGTCCGGACAACGAGCTGTTATGGACTTATAAATATAAACAAACAGTTTGGGAAAGGCTTTCTTTTACCATGGTGAGAGGAGGAGCTGGGCTGGTAGAGGGCAAGGGTGAATGGTGGAGCCTGCTGGGGGGACAGGCCAGGGGCCAGGAGAGCCGTGGCTACCAGGGCTTCCCCCTTGCAGGCAGAGCCCGCTCCCCCGCGGCAGCGTAGGTTGGCAGCTACGGCTGAACTCCTGCGAAAGGGGCTTTCAGCAAGGGAGAATGTGATGATGGAGCCCGGCTGCTGCTGACGTTGCCATCCAAGCTCTGCCTGGGCTTTTTGAGGAGAGCCTTGTACCTTTAAGGCTTATTTTTGGATTGTATTTTGCTGTCTGCTTCCAGTATTTTCCCCTGGTATTCCAGTATTTCCACGCTCCTGGGCTCTCAGTAGCACAAACCACTCCGCACTATGTATCTCAGTTCTTTTTGCACTTCTCAACACTTGTTACGGACCTCTGCCAAGAAACCTGATAATTTTGTTTCCCATTTAAGGGAAAGGATTTCGGACTATAAAAGAAAATCTCCATTGTACCTAAAGTGTTTCTAGGCTGGAAAGAAAATCCCTGGAAACTAAGGAAATCCTTAAAGGGACATAATAGGAAACACTCTGTGACGGAGACGGAGCTTATTGTGTATGACTGTCTTTCCCACTCGCGAGGACAAGTACAAGGCCCTTGGGCTGCAAGAACAATACGGGTTATTGTTACATCTTATAGCTCATTTTAGAATATGAAACCCAGCATCCCCGCAGCATCAGGACCCAGCCAAAACTCATGGGCCACCAAAGCTGCTTTGCCGATCTCTGCTGGAAACCCATTGTTCCACATACCATTGCTGTGACGGGGCTGAGCGCTTGTTTACGGGCAAGGAGCCTTCCTTTTCTCACAGCCCTTTGTTTTTCTGTGACCAGTAAAATGACGTAAATAGCCTCCCCTCTTGCTTCGCAGGATGGACAGGAAGATGCCAGACTGTTGTATAGGCGTGGGTGTTAGTGAAGATGTGATACTTTTCCTTATGCAGGCAGAGGAGTCACTGCAGATCAGCAGAGGGATATTTCCGCATTTAGGCTGAGCCTATTTCTCTGTCGTGTTGTAGCTCAGCAAACACTGTCTTACAGACCTCTTCTGCTTGGCAGGTGAAATCCAGATATGTATATACCACTGACTGCGAGCCCAGGACTCTGCACATTTCTGTGCCATACTCTGCACATTTCCTCTAAAGTACTTGAGGTTTAAGGTGCTTCCTTGTCAATAACTGCTGTAATACCTAGAAAGGAAGAGGGTTTGCCACGGACTGCATTCAAGCATTTGGCTGGCTCCATAGGCTGTAGAAATAACAAACCATAAATTAAGTTTGCAGAAGCTCAGGGTATAAAAATATCAATTGAAAGGTATATCCAAACTAAGAGTGGGTTAGATAACCTTGGAGAAGAGTGAGGAAGCTGCACATTTCTGCATCCTCAGGCCTGCACTGCCCCTTGCTGACAAACTCTCCGTTATGGGACAAGAAATGCTGCAGGGAACAGACGTCCTGGGGGTGGAAACGTCCTCTCCTCTCCCCAGACTCCTGGATCACCCCAGGCACAGCCAGCTGGAGGAAGAACTCTCGTAGCTTCTACCTGGGAGTCGGGTATGATTTTTCAGCGCTGGCAGGTCGGCGTGGGTAGAAGAGTAAGCACGCAGCAGTGAAGGAGACTGTGCTTCCATGCTGCCCCTTCCTGTGCCCCCTCCACAGCTGGTTCTCTGGCCTCTTGGCGGAACACGTGAATGACATCGGCAGGGTAGCAAGAGTGATGCAGGAAGGTACAGATGCCCTGCTAATAAACCTGAGTTGCCTCTCTCCCAGTGATTTAACTGCATTGGATCTGCTGCATCTCCCTGCATTAGGCTACTTGTCATTTTCCCTCCCACCATCCTCTTCCCGCAGCCGAGCAGCCTGCATTTGTCACAAGGGGAGATAATGTGCCCTGGATGCCAGTGCTAACAAACAATTAACTTGCTCTCCTACAGCACCTGCCAGCTGGAAGTTTCAAAGCACTTTGTAATCATTAACAGATTTAGCTTCCCAGCCCCGATCAAGGATTTTCATCTCTTGTAAGAGGAGTAAAGTAGGGTCTGGAGGTGAAATGATGAGAAAGAGGAGAACTGAAGTGCTCTGGGTACTGCTTGTAGGTTTTCATGGGGTAGGGGGAGCTACTGCAGCAGAGGGGCACTGGGCTGACATTAAGCTGGTCAACAGGTTTTATTCCTTCCACCTCCCCTCTGGGTGATCTTGTTTTTCTATATCTTAATTTCCCCATCTGCAAAAGGAAGGTAGTGACCCACTTCTCCTTGTAAGAAATTCTGAAATATACAGATGATATACAGTTGTGGGAGGTACTGGAGAAAAAGGCCTGGCCACACAAGCAGTGTTTGGGATTTCAGAAAGTCATCTCTGAGGAAGAAGTGGACATACAAACACCAAAGATATAGCATAACACTGAGATTGTGTACACTGGCCAATGGGAACCAGGTGGGAGAGAAGCATAGAAGATGGGGAAAAGCAACACTGAGAGTCTTTTTGCCTAGTTAATCACACAAAATCAGACACCAGGGTCCTATTTTAGCAACCTTGTAGTAGGAATTGTCACTAGAGTCCAAGAGCCATGGTCAATCAATGCAAGAGGAGAACGGGCTAACGAGCATGGCTGTGTACCTCTGGTACACCAGCCTAAGCAGGTGAACTGCATTAAGTGGTGCTAATGTACTCATTAAATGGTGCTAATGGAGCTCCAGGCTCCTGGTGAGGTCCATTTCCCCTGTTGGGAGTGAAGGAGGACAGTGTGTCAGAGGGATGCTTTGAATGCTGTGCTGTTGCCTGGCAAGTTACCCTTTTCTCCGTTTCTGCTGTGTTTTCGGGTTAGTAAATGCTCTTTTTTTATTATATTTATATTCGTAACCAACAGCAGAGATCCACTATTATTCCTCCCATCTGTATCTGCAAACACACGCAACCATAATGAGAACAGTCTCTTTCCTTTGATGAGGGGCTGCCAGGGTGAAATGCTGTGCTGTTGCCTGGCAAGTTACCCTTTTCTCCGTTTCTGCTGTGTTTTCGGGTTAGTAAATGCTCTTTTTTTATTATATTTATATTCGTAACCAACAGCAGAGATCCACTATTATTCCTCCCATCTGTATCTGCAAACACACGCAACCATAATGAGAACAGTCTCTTTCCTTTGATGAGGGGCTGCCAGGGTGAGGACGAGGGCCCAGTTCACTCCTCACACGGAGCGATGCTCGGCCTCATTGAGCTCCGCTGCTCCTGGCTCCGCAAGCAGGGCCTGGGAAGCAATAGGGGCCCTGCTGGGCTTAGCAGCGCTCTCTGCTCATCCTTCTTCTCCTGGCACCAATCCCTGCTCCTATTTTCACGGGTGATACCACCGGGAGCTGGAGGATGGTAGGAATAGCCCCATCCTCCTAAGGAGGGATGCTGCGGCTCTCCCCCCGGTGCTAGGTCCGTTCCAGGCGCCTCCCCGCGCTGTAAATCAGCCCCGGGGCGGCGGGGGCCCGGCCAGGAAAGCGTTAACCTTCCCTGCAATGCTGCATCCCAGCTCACGGTGGAGCTGCCTTCCTCTCTTCCACCCCCAACTTCCAATTCACTCCAAACAACTCCGGGACAGAATTGCAGGGAA